>NW_027466152.1:485000-487500 GCF_046127955.1 Nelusetta ayraudi | reverse complement strand
GCAAAGCCTGATATTTCATTGTGCTTTTAATCAGCATCAAGCTTTTTGTCTTTGGCTGTTTTTCTTTAGACTTGTGAAGTGACGTCGCTCATTGAGGCCGATTTAGATTCTCTTGTGAAAATACTTTAGTATCAAACCAACAATCATCGCTGGCTTCACGAGTTGATGAACTTTGTGCAAGAACCACCTGCTGGCTCAGCCGGACCTGCTGATTCCACACACAGACAGCACCTGCACTCGCACCCACAGATGCAAAGTGAGTGAGCAGCAGCAGCAGCAGCAGCAGCAGCAGCAGCAGCTGCCTGGGCGACTTTGGCTTAACGAGTGCCAGCGGGTCCCGGACTCGCGGTCACACCTCCAGGACTTTACTGGAGCCGCTGCCTCTCTTATGAAACGGCTCGGCCGTTTAGAGGAGATTTCTTTAACAGACCCTGAGCTTCGATGGCGTTCGCATCGACGAGCAGAGACCTGGCAGGTCTGCACGACCAGGAGACCTCGGCTGACTGCACGTCACGCAGCTCAGGATGCACGTCAATGCGTCTGAGAGGTCACGTGATGGTGACGACGATGATGATGATGATGATGAGGAAGATGTGTTTGGATATCTTACAGTCTAATTTCTGCCGCAGCGGGTTGGTTCCGTACAGCAGCACGTGGGCTTCGGAGTGGACCGTCTGCAGCTCCTCCAGCGAGGCCTTCCGACCGCGGATGCACTGGTGGCAGAGGAGGGGAGACGGAAGACAGAGGAAGAAGGATGAGACGTGAGTGGCCGGCGGCTGAATGCAACAGTGTTGAGTCAAAGACAAGACGGTCGCACAAAACAAGGGATTGTAATCACAGCGCAGTGGCTTCATGCTGCACGCATGAGCTGTTTATTTCTTGAATGCATGTATTTTGCAAGCGTGGTCCCAGACAAACTGTGGAAACAAAGTTAGTTTCATTTCTAGACAGAAAGGAGAGAAAAAAAACGGCTTCACACTGCCCCCTTCTGGTGATGATGGATTTTCAGGTTTTAAGACGTGACGGGTTGAAAAACGTCGTAGACGAACATGGTGAGAGGATTTTGATTTGAATACTGAGCCCGGTCTTGATATTTTTCAGGCACTGACCCCTGAAAACAGAAGACCTTCTGAACTTTACGTGTTGGAAACGACTCATGCACAACATGTGACATAACACAGCTCTGCTATTGGCTCAGAGATCCTCATTAGTTTGACGTTGCTATCGTTAACATTTGTTCTGACTTCACTGCTGCCTTTTTTTTTTTTTTTGTTAATGAAAATATAAAATATATTTATTTCTGTCTATACTTTAACAGCGGCCCAACAGAACAGTTCTCTGACTGTCCCAGTGATACCAGTGAGCTGATTGTTCGTGACGTGAGTCTCACCTCGCAGTGCGCCCTCAGGCCCGTCTCCTGCAGCCGGGACCAGATGCTCTGGATGCGGCCGGCGTGCTCCGGGTGACTGGTGCTGTTCCCGCAGATACACTGGTGCTTCTGCATCAAGGAGTCGTACACCAGACCTACACCGGGCACAGACGCACCCTGACGTCACTGACGCCTTTCACCTCTTGCATTACAACCAACTCTGAGTGTGTGTCATGTGGAGAGATGAGGTGATTCCTTCCATGCAGTCAGGTGCACTTGCGGACGAGGTGTGTGTTGCCACACCACCCGGAATAACTCGGTTGCAAGTACCAGGCCGTCAGCTGGAGGCCCATAATGCCGAGCGGCTTCATGCAACCCTGCAATCAGCAGGATCAAAGTCTGCTTTCTCAAAGTGCTGTTTGACGTCCTGCTGTCCCCCGCACGGCTCAACAAATCTTTTTATCATACACCGGCAAAGGTTTATTTTTGTGCGCGCGTGTCTTAGTGTTGTAGTCAAGACGGCACCAAGCGAGACCAAGACCTAATCAAGACTAGAGAGCATCGAGACGGAGACCAGACCAAGACCTTATATGTCAAAGAAAAATAACAACAAAACAGAAGCATCTTTTTTTTTTTTTAAAATCTCTTTTCAGTAGTTCAATAATTTTCTTGAACATATTGCTGCTTTGCCAACTATTTCCAACCATTTTCAGAAAAACAACTTTGCTTAAAATAATAATAATAAAATAATACAAATGAATTAGGATGAAGGGGTCAGGGTGTCACTCTGGGTGTCACTAACAGAGCGTAAGATTCAACACTGGCTTCTCATCAGCCAGAGTTCAGAGCCATCCTTTCACTCACACCGCAGAGAAGCAAAACGCTCCACGACAGCGTGTGTGTGTGTGTGTGTGTGTGTGTGTGTGTGTGTGTGTGAGAGGCAGACCTGTGGTGAAGCGAGGCTTGGCAGGCGGCTCTGGGACCACCAGGGGGAAGGAGGAGGAGGCCGGGGACGACTGGGCCCGGGACAGCGGGCGGTGGGTGGTGAAGCTGACCGACAGTCCGGCTGCTTCCATGGAGGCCTGGTAGTTCCTCAGCTGGTGGATCCGCTGCTGCTCCAGCAGCAGGGCC
>NW_027466152.1:292500-482500 GCF_046127955.1 Nelusetta ayraudi | reverse complement strand
CCACTGCTCCTCCCTCCCTCCCTCACACCCCGCTCTTCCCCTCTCTCCCCCTCTGTCTCCTCTCTGTGTGTTTTTCTATTGTTGTTTTCATTTTTAAAAGAAGGAAAGAACTTGAGGACAGCAGAGCCTGTTGAATCAGCCGAGAGCTGATTGGAGGAGGAGGAGGAGGAGGGGGTGGAGGTGAGGGAGGAGGAGGAGGAGGTGAGGGAGGAGGTGGTAAGGAGCTCGTGTCTCTGCGAATGCTTGACACCAGTCGACTCTCGTCGCCGCCCTTGTTTCTCTGAGCAACGACGACGTGCACAGCAACATGCTGACTCAGAGGCGGTAACATAAAAAAAAAAAAAATCTTCATTTCCCCCCCCCTTTTTTTTTTTAAATTTCATTTCGTTGCCAAAGGGCTTCACTATTAATATCAAAACTTTGCTCTTTTTAGACCTGCAGACTTCAGTGAGTTTGACTTGGCAGGGTAGGGGTCACATGACTGGTGTTTTCCAACACTGCATATCCTGCAGTGATGGTGAATAAAAGCCGGCAGAGCAGCAATAGACTGTAAACAAGTGGAGAGCTGCTGTGACATCACAGCCCACCCTGCATGCTCACACTCTGTCTTTCAGCCTTTACAAAGTGGCAGAGGGTGCGTACACAGGATTATCTTCCACGCATCTGATTTTATGGAGAGGAAATGAACAACGTTTCCTTCAGGGAGACTTTTAGAAAAAGAGAAAGAAATCCCCCAAGAACAGACATAAAAAGAAGAAGAAAACAACAACAAAAAAAAACTCAACAGCCTCTCCTGCACGCGCTACGAAAGGACCCACTGCCATCTGGAGGACAAAACAATTTTTCTGCATTCTTGTGTGCCAAAACAAAAGAGCAGCCGGGGACACAAAATTTATGTATATTGCATCTTGGAGGAGGAGAGGGACTGCCACCATCAGCCGCCCGCAGGACAAACTGGATCATTGCAACAGTTGGAGGAGAAGACACACACACACACACACACACACACACACACACACACACACACACACACACACACACACACACACACACACACACACACAGACAAATGACTCGTTAGTTTGCTCCTGTATTCTTTTAGTGCACTGCGAGTCGGTGTGCACAATCTCCAGAGTCAAGTCTGGAAGCTGAAGTTCTCGTCTTCAGTTGTAGCTCATTAAAAAAAAAAAAACGCATCTCCCACAATGCACGTGGATTGGGTTTCCACAAGGGGAGAGTTTTTTGGTTTTTTTCTCCAACAAGTAGAGCAGAGAAAAACCCACAAATAATCCATCGAGATGAGAAACGTCGATGGCGGAAATCTAATGAAGGTTTTTGAATAAATGCACCAACTGGTGCTTGATGATGTCTTTGTTGGGGACGGGAACAGTTTGTCCTTTGGGCTTTTCCTGGAGCCCATGAATTGAAAAATTCAATCATTTAACAATGAGACATTTGTTTGAATTCTTATAATATGAATAATATGACTTTTAAATAGTCTTACAGTTGGAACCAGACCATAATGATGCTGTTGTGTCCTTCAGGGGAGGGGGGGAAACTTTCACCAACTTCTAATCTGATGCAAAAATTAAGCAAGGAATTATGCTAGAATTTCAAAAGAAATATTGGGAAAATCACATGCTGTTTGCAATAGTAACCACAGTAATAATAATAATAGTAGTAGTAATAATAACTTAAAAAGCGTCACTCCTGTGGTCAGTGTTGCTGTGCTGTTGTGATTTCTGGCCTCGCTGTCTCGTCACTGTGCTGCTGCTGTGAGGGAACTCTGGTCCGGTCACACTGAGCTGCTGCAAAGCACTTCCAAGGCCTCTGGCCTGGTTTGAGGACTTTTGATTTGAGACGGAGACACTCTGAGAGGTGAAGGATTGGGGTGGCGACGCAGCATTCATTGTGTTATTGATGTGCAAGTCTGCGTTTGTCATTTTGAAATGCATCAGGCACCTGCAATGAACAGCGGAAACTGCAACAGGTGCATGAATGCGAGTCTATCTGATGCACCTACTGTAACTTTGCTCTGGGTTTCTGCAGTTCCCTCTCAACATGATCAACAATCTGTGCCCTTTAACTGAATGGAGACGGACAACTTTGTCCAGAGACGGCAAGAGCCACACCCACTACCTGAGTCAGTGCAGGGCGGATGACAGCACATGACTCGATGAGGAAAAATCTTTAGGACGAAAATGAACGAATGAAATTAAAGCGACCGCCACGTCCGCAAGGATGTGAATGTCCACCTCCAACCCACCGTCCCCTGAGAGGGCGCTGGGCAGCAGCGGACCGTCCAGGCAGCCTGTTCACGCTCGCCAACAGAACAACAAGACGAGGCGACGAAGACGAGTCCTTCCAACACGAGCCGCCACCTCCAGCTTCACCAGCCGATCTACACACAATGCAAATCCCCCCGTCATCGCCGCCTCGCGCTCTCCTGAACACACACACACACACACACACACACACACACACACACACACACACTGAGCCACGCGCTGACTCACACTTCCTGCGCAACCGTATATGGAGAGCGCTTCCTCCTCAAGAGCGCAGTTACCACGGCGACGGGGGTTGGGGGGGGGGACGGGAATGAGCGGCTGCAGCGGATGCAGGCAGGACACGACTCCTCCAAGACGTGTTTCAGCGGCGGCTGATTCATTAGCATCTGGGACGCTAACCACGTTAGCATCGCCGAGAGAGAGCCGACGGATGCTCGCAAAATGCACGCATGAATGCAGAACGCATGCACGCACGCGCACACACACACACACACACACACACACACACACACACACACACACACACACACACACACACACACACACACACACACACACACACGCAGTGAGCAACTCTTGAGTGGAAACAAAGGGGCAAAGTAATGACGATGTGGAGCGCCTGCTTTCCTGCTGCCATCGCAATTGATAATTCGAACGAGTGGCGGTCGTGAGTGCAGCTCAAACAGACTGTACCAGAAAAGCGCTGGCTGCCCCAAAACCTTTAGGAAATGAGGTCCAGTCAGAGGAGGTAAACTCGGAGCACAGCAGCTGCCAGCTGATTGGCTGGGCTAAGTTTTTTTTTTTTTTTTTTTTTCTCGTTAGGATGTGCGATTAACAAGGATGGAAAACACTTCTGAGTTCTGCAGGTCAGAAATGAAAGATTCATTCTTACCTTGCTGATGATGTGCTGCTGCTGCTGCTGCTGCTGCTGGAACTGCTGCTTGTGCTTCTCCAGGAACTGCTGGTGCTGCTGCTGGACCACCAGCTGCTGCAGGGCCTGAGCCTGACTGCACTGCTGCTGGGGCAGCGGGGCCGACTGGGTCCTGCCCAGGGGACGGTGGCCCCGGGCCAGTTTGGAGACAGAGACGGGCGGGTGCAGCGGGAGGCCGCCCAGGCCGACTGCAGGGGGGAAGAGAGGGGAGGAAAGGAGTGAAGCCGGCATCCTGTACCACATCTTGGGAAAATAAGACAACAGTGAAAAAAAAAAAGCGGCCCTCTACAACCTCGAGGAAATGATGATGAAAGAAAACATCAAGACGTAGGTGGAAAAATAGCATTAACTTCAAAACACTGACAGATGTAAACAGCAGCTGCAGCACAATGAGGCTGATTCGTACTAACAGTTGGTGCATTCATCAGAAAAGTTGAGTTGGGTTGTGGTAGCGCTGGTGGTGGACTGACTGACTGACTGACTGACTGACCTATGGGGCTGTGGCCCTGCTCCACCATGTGCACCATGTGCTGCAGAAGAGGGCTGTGGCTTCCAGCCGAGCCTCCCGCTCCTCCCCCGGCAGCCCCCTCCCTCTCCAGGTAGGGCGGCAGGTGGTGGGCGGGCATGAAGGGGGGGCTCAGGGGGATCCCCTGCTGCAGCGCCGGCAGGCCCAGGCGGCTCTCGGCGTCCTGGCGCCCCGGCGCCATCTGCAGGAGAGGACGGTGAGGGTGGTCAGAGAGAGACGCTGTGTGTGGTCAGACGTAAACCTGGCCACACCCTCCATCCCATCACCCCCAGTTTACACCAGAAGCGTGCGCGGGGCGTGCGCGGAACCACTCCGTACCCTCCCACACCAAACGCATTTCCGAGCAGGTTCACAGGATTGCAACCAGCAGGTTTGCTGTGTATTTAAAGAAAACAACGGTGAAATAAAACTCTTTTGTCCGTCCCAACTGTGTCTCAAGTATGGCTGTGTGTAAAAAAAGAATGAAATAATAATATAGCAAACTGCTGGTATCATACAAAATGCAGGTATTTAAAGTATACCTGCATTTTGTTCATTATAGTTTCAGATTTAAAGTGAAGCGAGAAAATGTTATTTAAAAAAAAAACGGCCAGAGTGGCCTGGTTTCACGCTCCTGGGACGCTTCTGAACCGCGCCGGCGCCGTGCCGGCTGTGAACTTGCACACTGACTTTAACGGACACAATCTGCCGCGCAGCCGCGATCCTTTTGGTGCAAATTGGGGATTATTCACACACCCACACTCACACGACCGATGATACTGCCGAACGCACTCCAAATGTTTTTGTTATTGTCTCCGGTTATCTACTGTGTTATAATAAAATATCCTCTGAGGCAGTGAACTCACGGCGGCGGTGGGGCCGCTGGCCGGCAGCCCCAGGGTGATGTTGGGCAGAGAGGGAGACGTGTAGAGAGACAGCTGGCTGACTGAGCCGTCCCTCAGCCTGTGGAGCAGGGAGGCCTGGGAACACACACACACACACACACACACACACACACACACTTCAGTAAATGTTCACCAAAATAGAAAAAACAAAACGAGGGAGGGCGCCAACAACCTTGTGGAGTTCTCTCAGCCACATGTTTGTGTGTCATGCAGTCACACACACACACACACACACACACACACACACACACACACACACACACACGGTTGGTTACCTCTCCGGGGCTGCTGGAGATGGTGACCCCGTTCTCGCTGGGGATGTTACTGGAGCTGTTGTTGGGGGAACTGGGACCTGAGCCTGGTGCACTGTTGCATGCCGACTCTGCAGAGCACCACACATTGTTTGTTTGTTTGTTTGTTTGTTTGTTTGTTGTTGGTGCTCCTGTGTTTGTGTTTTTCTTGCCCCTGATGCGCTGCGACCTTGGCCACTTTAACTTTTCAGGGATGAAATGCGGCTGATGTTCGGCAATCTTGCTGTGTCGCAGCGCCTCGGTGGTGAAATTTACATTTGGTTTAATTAAAAAGGCCTGGGCCTTGGTTTGCCTTGAAGGGACGGCTTGGAAAAAAAAAAACTTTTTCTTTTTTTTTCTTCTTTTTTTTAAAAATGTTGGTACTGCGACAGCTCTTAGACAAAGAAACAGAGCAGCGGCTGACGTGACTTGGTGCTGAATGAGGCTGTTTTACTCTGTTACAACATATGATTCTATCTGTGTGTTTTTAAATGAGCACTGTGGCTCCTTGGGCTCACCGGCCACATCCAGCGAACGCTTCTTGGCAGAGGCGATGGGCAGGTCCTTCCGCCGGAGCAGCGGGCTGCTGCGGCGCTCCGTCACCTTCTGCTTTAGCCGGGAGCGAAGCTTGAGGTTGGGTTCGGAGGCTGGCGAGACACAGAGAGAGCAACAGGTTCACCTTAAAGTCAAAGTCTGGCCGAGAAGATCACAATCTTTTTATTTATCATTAAAACAGGTTCCAAACCACACAGGCGGAGCTCGAAGTACCATGCAAAATGTTTCAATTTCCAACCCAGTTCAGCCCCTTTAAGATCTGAAATATTTCAACCCTGTTTGATTGTTGTTTCGCTGTTGCGCTGCTCAACGGCTGGACTGCACGAGCCGAGTGGAGACTGTGCAGCAGGGTTAACGAGCTGGTCCCCTGCAGGTCACACCGTGCATGTTGGGTGACGGATTGGAGGTCGGAGGTCAGCCGTCATGGAAGAGCGCCGGCGGTGGTGGCACTTAATGAAGTGATGAAGCTACACTAACTAGCCGCTTGTTGTCTTGACATTTCCTCCTTTCAACTAACAAAAAAACCCCTGCTGGTGTCTGTCTGTCTGCTCGGCTGTGTGTGTGTGTGTGTGTGTGTGTGTGTGTGTGTGTGTGTGTGTGTGTGTGTGTGTGTGTGTGTGTGTGTAAAGGCCTCGACATTTCCGAGGATTTAACAAAAAAAAAAAAAAGCTGTCAGACAGGAAGGAAATGAGAGGGAAAAAAAAAACATTCAGCACATCCCAGGAATTGTGCAAAGGTCAGAGAAAAGATTTGACCTTCTGCGACCGGCGCTGCTCGGCTGCGACAGCTCTGGAAACGTTACTGTGGGCCGCCGAGCCTCCTGAGGCTCCTCCTGCAGCCTCCACCACCTCCAGCAGTCAGACTGATGCAGCCAAGAGGGAAACAAAACACGCGTCTGTCGCAGCACCAATCTGCACAAAGGTTCGCAAATTTCTGATGTCTGAGGCACTTTTTTCCACGTGCGCTTTTAAATTGAACGGGCGGCTCGCAGTCTGAGAAGTCACGAAAACTCAATTATTTAAAGAAAAAAAAAAACCTTCTAAGTGGAGGACACTCCTCACAACTGGTGCAGTTAAAAGGCTTTGAGTGGCCGGAGAATGAAATGGGCTGCATTAGCGGAGCTGCAGCAGGAGGCAGAGGGTCAGATCAGAAAGGAAATAATAAAGCAAAGGTTTCAATTTATTCTGCTACAAGGAGATGTTGAAGTGATTTGACCTTTTGACACCTTTGAAACAGCATTTGGGATTAAATCTTCCTAATCTAGATAAACATACAGTTTATCTTAGTTTCATATTCAACATGTAAATGTGGATACTGATGTTCAAACCAGTCTTATTTTTCCACAGTCGAGCATTTCTTGCTCTTGACTGCGGACAGGAAGTGGTGCAACATGAGGCCGAAATGCACGACAGTTAATGTGCAGTGCACGACGCCGCTCTTTAAAAGCGTCACAGGAAACATTTATCAGATGAACTGAGGCCACGGCGTCGACATTCCGGCGAGCGCCAGGAGAGCCGAGCGCTTGGCTTTTTCTCCTGGCTAACAAACGCAGGGATGACAGGAGGGGGAGGGGCTAGAGGACAGGAGGGAGGGGGGCGGGGCTAGACGACGGGAGGGGCGGGGAAGGCGAGGCGGCGGGGGGCGCTGGCCGGTGCTCCGCCGCGGGGGCGTCGGCCTCAGGACGCGGTGACTTTGAAGGGTGTTAATGCCGACTGGGCAGAAGAGGCCCGGCGTGCACACACACGTGCACGCTCGCACACACACACTGGCTGCAGAGGAGCCAGATTGGCTTTAGTGCTGAGGCTGGCGTTTGGCCTCACCTCACCCCGCCCTCCCCCCTCTTTCAGCTCCTCCTCCCTCTCTCCTCTTTGACACTGTCCATCCACTTCTCTCCCTTTCTCTCTCCCGTCTACAACTTCCCACTCTGCCTGCAGCCGCTCCTGCACTGGCATTCGTAAAAGAGTGTTTGTCACTTCCTGATCCTTCCTGCCAAAAGTCATCAGGCTCTATCTATCCATCTATCCATCCATTTATCCATCTATCCATCCATCTATGTATCCATCCATCTATCTATCCATCTATGTATCCATCCATCCATCCATCTATCCATCCATCTATGTATCCATCCATCCATCTATCCTCGATCCAGCCATCTATCTATCTTTCTATCTATCTGTTTATCTATCTATCTGTTTATCTATCCATCCATCTATCTATCCATCCATCCATCTATCCATGTATCCATCCATCTATCCTCGATCCAGCCATCTATCCTCGATCCATCCATCTATCCTCGATCCATCCATCTATCTATCTATCTATCCATCCATCCATCCATCCATCCATCCGTCTATCCATGTATCCATCCATCTATCCATCCATCTATCCTCGATCCATCCATCTATCTATCTATCTATCTATCCATCCATCCATCCATCCATCCATCCATCCGTCTATCCATGTATCCATCCATCTATCCATCCATCTATCCTCGATCCATCCATCTATCTATCTATCTATCTATCTATCTATCTATCTATCCATCCATCCATCCATCCATCCATCTATCCTCGATCCATCCATCTATCCACGATCCATCCATCTATCTATCTATCTATCTATCCATCCATCCATCCATCCATCCATCTATCCTCGATCCATCCATCCATCTATCCTCGATCCATCCATCTATCTATCTATCTATCTATCTATCCATCCATTCATCCATCCATCCATCCATCCATCTACCACTGGTTTGGACACAGGTGTTCAGCTGATCTACCTGCTGCAGAGAACATTCAGCTGAAGCTCCTCCTGAGAAGCAGAGACAGCAGAGGCTCAATCAGCTGATGGTTTCAAAGATTTTTTTCCAGCTTCAGGAAGACCATGCCGGGCGTCCTGATGTGAAATTTCCTTCCCTTTGTGCACTTCAACAACTCTTCTGCTGCTCATTTAAAAAAAAAAAAGAGAGAGAGAGAGAAAAAAAAAACAACCTTTTCCAACTTTGGAGCTACAACTTTGAAATAAAGTCCCGGTGCTGCAGCCCTGATGGCTCGTCAATAGCAGATTAAACGTCTGTGTGAAGTGGTGCTTAATGTTTCCACAGCGGGAGCACAGAGAGAGGGAAGACTGGTTCTTCGAAACATATCGACCGACGGTTTTGTTTTGAGCGACGGGAGTGGAGCTGGAGGAGGGAAGCCGAGCGCCGCTTCCCAGGAAGAGGGAGGAGGAAGATTCCGGGGAATCGATGCAGGAGCCTGCTCTTCCAGGAAACACAGATTGATGGAGCGTCGGGCAGAGCGGGCCGTCGGGGTGGAGCGAGGTGAGAGATTTATCCCCTCATTGGAAAAACAGCGGCGTTTTCATGAAGAATTACAAGCAGGAAGACGGAATATTTCTTGCTGTGTAACCAGATCGACGAGGCCGGAGGGCTGATCAGACCAGAGAGCAGTAAACAGGAAGCCGCGCAGGGCTCAAAATCAATTGGTCTGAGTCACGCGTGCGCAAAAAAAAACCCCCTTTTAACTGGCGACGTCGTTCAGATCAGGATTTTAAAAAGCGTTTTCAGTGTCAGCGGGCCGGACGGACGAGTCTGGGCCGAGAGCAGCCAAGCCAGAGGGGAACAGCAGGGAGGAAACAGATCTAATCCCGGCTGGCGGTGGAGAGGACAAAAAGAGAATCGCGAGAAGCCAATAATATTAATCTAATTAATATAATAATAGTAATAATAACAATAATTAAAAAACAAAAAACAAAAACAGTTCAATTCTTCTTTCTGTTGGGATTGTGGGAAATTCCAAAGCCGCTGCAGGAAGGAAGAGCGACAGTTTGACTCCTCGCAGGGTCTCAATGTACAGGACGCCGCCACATGCTTTTTCCGTGTGTGTGTGTGTGTGTGTGTGTGTGTGTATGTGTGTGGGTCGGTCAACATGACAAGTGTGTATCTGTGGTGATGAGTGCCAGAGAGACTTCCTGCCCTCTCCCCCCCTCCACTGTGTTCTCTGAGGCGCCTCCACAAAGCCTCTCACACTCGCAACAAAGCCGCTCTGTTTAGCCAAGCCCCGCCCCCTAACCCCCACCCGCCCCCAATCACCCCCCCCCACACACACACACACACATTTCCAATTTACACGCATCCAGAAGGAGAGAAAACAGAAAAGGGGTCAGCGTCGGCTTGGACGTCATGCGTGACGCGGCGCGATCGTCAGTCACTTCCTGTCCGTCCCCCTGTCCGTCTGTCCATCCGCCCAGCAGACCCAGAAGAATGTGTCTGTTGACACGCCGGTTCCTCCAGACTGGCACCACACGTCCACCTCTGGCCTCACACCACGCACTTCTTCTGGGCTGGAATGAAGACATGATGCTGCTGCTGCTGCTGCTGTTGCTGCTGCTGCTACTGCTGCTACTTCTGCTGCTGCTGTTACTGCTGCTGCTACTACTGCTGCTGCTACTGCTGCTGCTGCTGCTGCTGCTTCTGCTTCTGCTGTTGCTGCTGCTACTGTTACTGCTGCTGCTACTGCTGCTGCTACTGCTGCTGCTGCTGCTGCTGCTGCTTCTGCTTCTGCTGTTGCTGCTGCTTCTGCCGTTGCTGCTGCTGCTGCTGCTGCTGCTGCTGCTGCTGCTGCTTCTGCCGTTGCTGCTGCTGCTGCTGCTACTGCTGCTGCTTCTGCCGTTGCTGCTGCTGCTGCTGCTGCTGCTGCTGCTTCTGCCGTTGCTGCTGCTGCTGCTGCTACTGCTGCTGCTGCTGCTTCTGCTGTTGCTGCTGCTGCTGCCGCTGCCGCTGTTACTGCTGCTGCTGCTGTTGCACTCTGGTGCTCCAGAACAATAAATAAATACATTCCAAACTCCCAGCTGCCAGAGGGGGAACCTCCAGAGTCTGACCTCTTGTCTGACAGAATGACAGACATGGTTTTAACACGTTTGCGAGGCACTTCTCAGGATGCCTTCAGGTTTGCTTTTGTTTTTTTGAGCAGCTGAGTGACGGCCCGCGAAGCAGGCGATGCAGCTCCAATATTTCCTTTGATTGACTTCAGGACGGACCTGCACACTTCAGTCACTTCCTTCAATCATGCAGAAGTTCCACATGTTTATTGTCGCTTCCCTTTTTTGCAAACTTCTAGCAGAGCGACACAAAGGTCAAAGGTCAAAATCCTACTAATTGATGTAGTGTGTGAAAAGGTTCTCTGCATTCCAAGCTGAGGGATGTAACGTCAACCCAGCAGCTCCCAGTCTCAGGACCTCACTGGGACAATCCACCATCACGGCGCTCGCCCGGACACACGGTGGCGGGGTCGTAGGTCGTACCTGTTTTGCGCAGTGGGAAGTCGTCCTTGGAGTCGTAGGTGCCCAGCATGGGGTGAGTGTACGCTGACAGAGCCGTCTGAGGAGGAGAACTCTGGTCCAGGGAGCTGTGCTGAGTTTTCCTACGAGGAAGACAGCAGAAACAAACACGTAAGAAGCTGTTTTTTCTCTCATTTTTACAGAAATGTGTCCTGAATTTTAGAAAATGCATTTTTTCTCTTACCACCCCCCCCCCCCTCCATGTGAAAAAAGCCATACACACAATTTTAATCTGCTCAAACAATCATTATTGCCTGCAAAATAATACACACAATCATGCACACACTTCACATTTCACAGAGGGCGGAGCAACCCGGCAGTGGGCGGAGCCACTCACCCATACCAGTAGCGCGGGTCGCCGGGCAGACAGTGGTTGAGGTTTCGCTGAGCCAGAGCTTTCTTCTTGTTCAGCACAAACTCCTGTAGTCGCATCTTCACCTCGGTGCTGGCGACAGCACCTGGAGGGTGGGTGGACACACACACACACACACACACACACACACACAAACAAAAAAATGTATTTACTTATTTATATTTTCATCCATTCATCCATTCATCCATCCATCCATCCATCCATCCAACAGACGGACTGTTGACAGAGCCAAGCACGACCCAGCAGCAATCTGACATCATGCTTGTGCTGGAATTCCCGGGAGAGAGCGGCATCGTGCCGTACATCAGGAGGTGTTCTCCGCTCCTGGTCTCTGCTCAATTACCAATCTAATCCTGCAGCTACAAACAGCCGCCCAGGGAGGAAGAGGAGGCGGAGGAGGAGGAGGAGGAGGAGGAGTAGAGGCGGAGGGAGAGGAGAGAATGAAAGACTAAGAATAACAGGAGGCGTGAGGGCAGGGCGAGGGGGAGCCATGAAGAATCCGAGGAGGAGAAAATAAAAGATGCTCGCGTGAAACGATAAAAAAAAAAAATAGAAAAGCGCAGCACAGTTGTGCTTTTCTCAGCGTGGCCGTGCGAAGGACCGTGGAGGACGAAGCCGGAGCCGCGGTTCCCATTGCAGTCTTTGCTAATCAATATTTTAGCAGTATTTAAGGAAATTTCAATTAAGTATCTGTGCCTGTTTCCACTGAAAGGGCGTTCCAGGCACCAGCTTGACAGTTCTGGTGAAATCTCATCTCGCCAGAACCTCCGCTGGAACAGAGACGGACGCTCCAAAACCTGCTGAGTGTTGGTGCACTTCTCAGTACTGCAGCGGTCGCCTCGACAATACTGAGAAAAAGATGAACGGATGAGAGTTCATCTGCAAAGTCTGTGGGTTTCTTGAAGATCACAGTGGCCATGTGACTGCATATGATGAGTCCTGTGTCGGGTAAATGCGAAAAAAAAAAAGTGAATCTGTTGCACTTTTGCAATATATTTCTCAATGGAAACGTCGGTAAAACCTCCTCTTCATGAGAGTGTCAAAACTTTTTTATCAACGTTTGAGTTTTTTTTTTCAAATTCAGGTGTTTTCATTGCACAATTTAGGTTTTTGTGCATTTCCAAGGCCGATGGAACCCCAGACAACGAGCTGACGTGCGCTCGATGTGGAGGCGCTGACGTCCTAGTGTACAGTGTCTGCTCCCAGCGTAGTCTCTGCTCCCAGTGTACAGAGTCTGCTCCCAGTGTACAGTATCTGAGCAGTATCGGCTCCTCCTGCAGCAAACTGGGCCTTTACGAGAGCGGCTTTTGTTGAATTTCACTGCAGCACCTAACAAAAGCTCCCTCTGTTTACAACCCGGGGCTTTTTCCACGGACGTCAGTCGGACCGCGGGCTCGCTCACTCGCTCGCTCGCTCACTCTGCCCGCCGTCTGCAGAGCGGCTGAGGAGGAGGTCTCCGGCTCCGTGTGCGGCGGCTCCAGCAGTTAAACTACCGTCAGACGGTTTGTGTGTTGACCACCCGGCCAGTAAACCAGGCACTTCAATGCCTTTTACTGCCATGGAAAAGGAGAGCGCGTGGCTCTTTTAGGACGCACCATCCCGGCCGCACGCAGGCTGTGTGTTGGCTTTTGCATCAGCAGCGACTCCAGAGCTGCAGCGTCGTGAGGATAATATAAAAGGTTCCAGGAGCGAGAATGTGCTGAGAAACACACTCACATTTACAGTCAACTGGCAAAGGACGATGAAGACGCTTCAATTTAAAGCTACATGTGTTCATGCAGTCTTCTGGAAAGAGTGGAACATTTACACGCATTCATTCTAGAGGTCAACAAGCGGCTCTTTTTTTTACAAAAAAAGAAAAAATCTCTCGGCTCATCCGCTCTGCCGGATTCTCTTGTTCCCTGCGGAACGAGTGCGAGGTCGAGCTGTTCTCACTGCCAGGCCATAAGCACAGGTGCTGCCACGGGAAAGTTGTGGGAATATTAACCCCAACCCTATTAGGGGAAAAGACTCTCTGACAGCTGCTGTGCCAAAAGAAATCCTATGGAGCTTCAACAAACGCCGGCTGTGTTCAGGAAGACGGCCGCGCCCTGATTGGCTACTCACTCTCTTGTCCTCGCTCCTTGTTCTTGAGCTGCTGGATCTTCAGCTCCCGCTGCTGCATCTCCAGCTCCTGCTCGTGACGCTGCTGCTCCATCTTCCTCTGGTGCTCCAGGAGCTCCTGTTGGTGTTTGAGCGCCAGCAGGTCCTGCTGGTGCTGGTGAGGGAGAGGGCGAGAGAGAGCGAGAGCGAGAGCGAAAGAGAGAGAGAGTAGAGAGAGAGAGAGAAAGAAGGTGTGAGAAACGGCTCCTCTTCTTCATCTGCCTCCATCTGACCCTCCAGTCCTCTGCTTCCTCTTTCACTCACACCAACTAACTTCTCCTCTCTGCTCTTCCTGCCTTCCACCGCCAACCTCAGCGTCTGTCTTCTTCTGGCCTCCCTGCTTTCATCGCCTCAGCATCGGACTCCCGACTCGCTGAAGCTCAACATTTGTAACCTGGGCAGCCTGCAGCTCTGCCTCCTGCTGTCTCTGAACCAGACTAAACCTTTTCTCTCATTCCTGCTGATACTCGATTCTCTTTTTTGGTGACAAATGCACGAACGACGCCAGCCTTCTCACAGACAATGGACTCGGTAAAAAAAAAGAGTCCAAATGGAGCTATGAGAGTCACGATTCAAGAACTTTATTTGTCACATGCTCATGCTGGATTTACAAGCATCAAGATTAATTTAAACCACCATTAAAACCAATGCGTGTACATGCAATGCTGTGTCAAGTCTCACCTTGATGTGCTCCTGCAGCTGGACTTCATGCTGCCGTGACAGCTGCTCGTGCTGCCTCTGGAACTCGGCGATCAGCAGCTGCCTCTGGAGCTGCTGCTTGTGCTTGAGAGCCACCAGCTCCTGCTGCAGCTGCTGCTCCGGGCGGCCTGCTGGAAAAAAGTTTTTTGTGACTTCCTGAAGAGCGAGCGCTCTAAATACAAAAATGAAAAAAACGAAAAAAAAACAAAACAAAAACCCAGATGAGACGTTTTTTCCCCGCCGAGAGCGCCGCACGCTTACCGATGACGGAGCCGCGGGTGGGCTCGGTGGGGGCTGCGGAGGCGGGCGCCGCAGGGTGGGGCTGGGAGACCAGTCCGAAGGGCGGCTGGAGGTGGTGGTGGTGGTGGTGGTGGTGGTCCACAACGCGCAGGTCCATGGGGAGGATGGCTGTGGCTGCAGTGGGCACCTGCATGGGCAGCGCTGCCGTGCTCACGTCCACTGCGTGAGGAGGGAGAGGAGGTGACATGGTCACACACACGCACACACACACACACACATCAAGACCTTTTGGCCTCGATATTTGTGGCGTTCCAAAATTTGCAGGAAGAAAATGACATTTCAGTGCCAGGAGCAGCAACACAGCCTCGTCTTCTTGAAAAAAAGAAGAAGAAGAGAGAAAGATAAGAGTTGGAAGAAGAAACTAAAATTCCTGTAACTTCCTTCTTGGAAGATCTGTTTATAGAAGCGATTACATCATTAATTTGCGAACCAAAGAGTTCAATATGTTTTTTGTTGCCAGCAGCCAAAGCACCTCTGCTCCAAAGTAAGACACGTGGACACTGGTTACATCAGCCGTGTGGACGACCCAGTCGGCCGTGTCTGCTGCACGCTGGACTCAGATCAGCAGCTTCAAGCTGATGGATAACCACTGACTCCAGCCTGTTCTGGCTAAGATACTGTACATATGTATTAGTACAGATTATATACATTAGTACAAATTTGTATGTGCAGAGAATATACACACAATTTGCACCAGACTTCACCAATTCAAACGTGCAGATGAAACACGGAGTGGAAGGGTCGAAACACGACAACAGAGAGCAACAACACGGGTTTCTGCAGCGAGGATTTGCAGACACGCCCCCTCAAATCTTATTTCGCCCGGTGGCCACCGACTGCATAAACCAGCGTTTGGCATGTTTCACATTCGGGCTTAACAGTGTCTGATTCCTGTTAGGAGCGTGCGGGACGGTGAGAAACAGGCCAAGCAGGGGCGAACAAGGCTGACCTCTGACCTCAGACCCTTGTGCTGTATGAGTAAAATTGTGATACAGACAAAAAAAAATAGAATTTGCATTGACAGATCAAATGAAATCTGCTGAGGCTTTCAACCCAACAGCCAAAGACTCAACATTTGTTTGCTTGCAGCCATAAAACACCTGAAAAAACAGCCAACATCTACACACCACTTTCTTCTGATTAGCGACTTCATTGTCAACTTTTAAAGTTGTATGAGAAGCCTTAAAAGCAAACCAGCCAGACTTCAAAGAAAACGCAAAAATAATATTAGCAACAATCTTGCGAAAGATAAGCCAGGTCTGGCTGCTCAACACGATGTTGGCGGTTCGACGTTTATTCAAATTTGGAGCCGACTCGGGAAATAATATTACAGCACCAGCTCTTCTGCTGAATGCATTAATGCAATAAGATTATTTCCCAGAAACCAGCAAACAACACGAGAGCTCACACACACACACACACACACACACACACACACACACACACATACATACACACACACACACACATGCATGCAGGGAGTGGCACAAGCTCACAACACAAGGCAACACACACCGGGGCAGGCTGCAACTGTTCACAACGCCGCTGACAACACACTGTTTATTGTAATTGTATTAAGATTCACATTCTGCCAATTTCAGAGTGACAACAAACCAGTGTGAGTTGCAGCTGCTGACAGTTTGTACAAATTCTCCAAGTCGTCCTGCGAGAGAAAAAAGAAAATCTTCTAAACCGGACACCCAGACTGAGCAGTGGAGGCCCCATGGCTGGAAAGTGGGAAAGTGGAGTCTCTGCCGATCAATAAGTTCTCTGAGGGAGACGCTGGCCGAGCCCTCGGCTCCTCTTCCGCATCCTTAAACAAAAAATGAAAAAAATAAATAAAGAAGAAGCCAAGGAGAGCATCTCCTGCTGCCTATGGTGGAGGTCCTGGCTCTGGTCCACTGACCAATGAGGGAGGCCATGGAGTTGCAGTGAGTGGCTGAGGGAGCCAATGAAATCTTTGGTACTGGGCAGGTTTTCAGAGCAGGAAGAAACTTAACACCACCCATCGGGACCAGTGGAGGGGGGAGGGGAGAGGGGGAGAAAGGGTGTGGCCCAGTCAGACATGCTGGTGCTTCACTGCTGTGTGTGTGGGTATTGTATCACTGTGCATGTAAGGACTCGTTGGAGGGCATTTGAAACAACTGGACAGTGGAAATGAGTTTTTTTCTTTGGCAGATCTTGAAATTTGAATCCAATAGAACTTTTTTTGCGAGCGGGGTCAAGCTGTCTGACGTCCCCCAGGAGATTCTTTTAATCTCCCTTTATTAAATACAGCGTGGTGTAATTTCATGTGCAGGAAATGAAAGGAATTTTCCGTGTTTGTAGTATGGCAACGGACAAATGCCATAAAAGTGGGTCAGCAGTGCGTCTACACGGTGTGTGTGTGTGTGTGTGTGTGTACACACAGAAGGCGATTACAGCACAAACGTGCAGAAACTTTGGGGCTGAAACTTGTTTCCATCAGCCGGAGCTTCAAGGAGCTTCGCTTTGGAAAGTTTCTGCTTTTTGCAAACTGCAGCCAGACGGCAGTAAAACACACACACAAAGATGTGATGTGCTGGTGGCATTGACTGCGACAGTGCCACAACAACAAAACCCACAAACAACTAGACAAAGGCACAACTTTAGACCAATCAAACACATTTCATTAAAAAAGCTGCAAATGAATCACAGAAAAAGCAGCAACAGCTGGTTTTGTGCATTTACAAGACAAACATCTAGCCATGACCTGCAAGCAGTCAGGTGTGTGAGTGTGTGTGTGTGTGTGTGTGTGTGTGTGTGTGTGTGTGTATGTGTGTGTGTGCGTGTGTGAGACGAAGTGACTCTGACTCGGGCCCTCTGACCCAGCGGCTGCTTTGTTTTCTCTTCCATTGGGTCGGCAGGGAGCTGGAAAGCGCCGCTGTTTGTCCTTCTCACTCCCAACAATCGCTGCCAATCAAGAGCGCTGCCCCAAACAAAGCACCCCACTTTCGCCGTACAAGCATGCACTGACACACACACACACACAAACACACACACACACACACGTCTGTAAACAGTTTGCATCCAGTAATAGGCAGTAAACAGCAGGGTCATGCACACAAAACCCCCGTGTTGGGTCAGTGCACTCCAAACACAGCGCCACCCTTCACCTGGCCGGCCAATGGGAAGCTCCGCTGCGCCGGCGCTATTTTGGTAGCGAGCGCTAAACGACCATGAACAATCACCTTAATTAACATCTTTTCTGCCGTGTATTTTCCCATACAGTCTTTTCCCCTTCGCGCTCGGCTCCGTGCGTGTCAGCGGAGCGCTCGCTCTCCACGCCAACAACAATTGCCTGACTCAGTAAATGTACAACAGGCTTCACAAAGGCTTGTTTGTTTTGCCAATTGCGACCCCCCACTACCCCAACACACACACACACACACACACACACACACACACACACACACACACAAAACCAACAACTTTGCACCAAAAATACACACGTTTACTGCGGCTCCTCTAATGAACTGCAACTCATTTGTGATCTGCGCAGGATTTGTTGCTTTGTTGTTGCAATGACAGGCATACTTGGAACCGATCCGCAAAAACAAACAAACAAACAAACAACTTATAATACACAACCTGCAAGAAGGGAGGCCGGCTAATGCAAACAAAAGCGACTGGGGCGTCAATTAAAACCTACTGAAAGACAAAGAAAACAATAAAAACTCTCTGGTTCTACCTTCTCTCTAACGGTCCTGATAAGAACTCAAACTCATGGAACCTGGATATGATATGAATCACCATCATGTTTGAAACAATCCAGCTACTTGACCTTTGACCCTTCGATTCGTGTTCCATAAGGCGCAGAAAAACAGTTTGGACATGATGCAAACAGGAAGGAGCTCATCGCAGGTGGTGATTGTGGAGCGACACACACACACACACACACACACACACAAAACAAAAAAAAAAGTCATCTTTTCATTTTTTTCCCACTTTTCACAGGTGTGATCTTAGAGACACACAGTCTCACTGATGAAGTGATTTCGACTCGTTTCTATCAAAGCCGACTGCGGCAACGTCAACATTTATACTTTGCTGCACTTTGGCAGTCAGACTGACGCAGGATGAGCCGGCAGCCTGTGAGGAAACAGATGTCACATCCCACCAGCACTTCCTGGTTTGGGCCAACATGGTCAGATAGGATCACATTGCCGGCGCTGCCGCCGCCGCCACCACCGCTGCTGCTGCTGCATGTGCGAACTGCATGACGCCGGCTCTGAGAGTGACAGGAACCAGGAGCCTGTTTACACCAAACAGCTCGGTGAGTTGACACGCAAGCTCCCAGCTGGCCATCCGAAGCGAGAGAGGAGAGCGGAGAGCACCCATGTGCACATGCACGTGCGCTTACAGTGTGTCTCAATATTCATGAGAAAAAAAACCAAATGACTGCAAAGGAAGTTCTCTTCAAAACCAATGAGACAAAATAGGTTCCAACATCTGACAGCAATCAACATTTACATTTGCATTTAAAAGAAGGGAGGTGTATTTTCAGTGGCTGCATCATCATCATCACCATCATCACCATCGTCCCCGTTGAACCAGGAACAGTAATCAACTGTGATGATGATGATGATATGATGGAGCTCCAGACTGGATCTGCAGCCGTTGCACGAACAAAATCACACTCTGTTGCTTCTGCTTTTTCCTGTGTGTTTTGTTTTTTGTTTTTTTAATTTTTACTCTGGAAAACCAATATTTGCTTAGCTGGCTGAGCTGCAGCTACCGCTGAGCCACAGCCTGAGCAGCCGCCACAGGCACCGCCGGCTGCTTCACTGGGAGCTTCATCACCTCCCGTCCACAGTAAAGCCCCCAAAATCCCCATCATGGTGATGATGAGGATGACGATGATGATGATCGAGAGTGAGACCTCTGACTTTGTTTTTGTGTGTGTGTGTGTGTGTGTGTGTGTGTGTGTGTGTGTGTGTGTGTGTGTGTGTGTGTGTGTGCTCTGATAGAACGCTGAGGAGATGAGAGGTTTTCCCATCACAGGCACGACAACGTAAACTCTGGCTGAACCCTCCGAAAACTGACACCAGCCCCACCAGGCTGGTGGAACACCCGGCCTTCTGCCTCCTCTTCCCTGTCCTCCCTCCCTCCCTTCATCCATCCATCCATCCCTCAGTCCCTCCCTCCCTCCATCCATCCATCCACCCATCCCTCTGTGGCCCTCTGTCCCTGCACTCCTCCTGGATCCCATGGATCAGACACACACACACACACACACACACACACACACACAGAGAGAGAGAGACAGAGAGAGAGAGAGAGAGAGAGAGAGAGAGCGAGGAGTTATTTATAGTGCAGGGTTCCCGAGGGAGCGTCCGCGCACTCAGACGTAACCTCATGCATGTTTTAATCCCTCTCACTCTGACAGGAGTGCAGCCTCATTATCGATGCAGGGGAGGAGGAGAAGGAGAAGAAAGAGGAGGAGGAGAAGAAGAAGGAGGAGACAAACAAAAACAAGGAAGCCGAGGTGTGACGCTGTTTTTAAGAATGAATTGTGACTAATGCATGTACACACTCACTCACACACGCACACCTACACACACACACACACACACACACACACACACACACACATACGCCAGGTGCCGGCAAACGCCCTGGCGACTGTGGGGATGGCGGCCAGCGGTTGGCTGGAGAGGAGGAGCAGGGGCGGGGCTAAAGAACGATGAAAGAACCAATGACGGTGCAGGCGACTGATTCAACACCACACGGCCTGCATGTGCACGCAGGTGTCGCTTGGCTTAACCAAGCACTTCCTCGTCTCACATTCAACGGCTGACTTGGGTTTGAGGAAATGCAGAAACAAGAAAGACAGTGATGATGGAAGGAGTCTAATGTGGCGGCGGAGAAACAACATAACAACGGTAATAACAATAATATTAACAACGATAACGATAATAACACCCAGCGAGTGAGAGCGATGAAGCGGCGAGACGGAGGGACGCAGCCAGAGAGCCACATGGTCACACTGTGTGCACACTGGCCGCCGACCAACAACACAAACACAAGACCTAATTAGCAGCAACCTGCACAAGCAGTGACAGAATGAATGAGGAGGAAAAATACATGAAAAATAAATCAAAAATCCACTCCAGTCTTGATTTCGAAATCCATTCCTAAGACGTGAGAAAATCATTTATGGCTTCTTCTTTCTTTTTTCTCTCTCTCTCTCTCCCTCTCTCTCTTTCTCTTCTCTCTCTCCGTCTCTCTCTCTCTCTCTCTCTCTCCCTCTTTCTCTTCTCTCTCTCTCTCTCTCTCTCTCTCTCTCTCCATTTACGAAAGCCGCTGAACATTCAAGGACTCGAGCTGCACAATCCACTCAGAGCATCTCATTTGATGCAAGAACGCAAACATTTATACATCCTCCGCACACGCCAGGCATAAACACAACCACGCACACACACACACACACACACACACACACACAGCTACACTCTCACACGCACACACACACACAATGGGCTGTGAGAGGGAACAGACGCAGCCAGTGCCATCTGCTCCATTCAGTTAAAGGCTGCTGAGCAGGAGTCTCCATACATCAGTGCCACTTGATAAACACTGAAACTCCTCCAGCACACACACACACACACACACACACACACACACACACACACAGACACTTTCACAGAAACATACCCACAGGCCAGCTTACAGGCCAACAACGATCTTATATAAACACATGCCCGGAGAGATCACACACACACACACACACACACACACAGACACAGACACACACACACACACACACACACACACACACACACACACACACACACACACACACACACTCACCAGCTGAGCGCTGCACAACTGTGCACAGTTTATTAACACATGCGGCGCACAGTCAGTGAACTTGTCAGGAAAACACTCGACAATAAAGAAAAACCTCGCTGACGCTGCACAACAACACACAACAACAACACACCACAACAACAACAAGAGCTCCTACACATCAGCGGCACTCTGCTCCGGACTCGTTGTGCTCCTCTGTGTGTGTGTGTGTGTGTGTGTGTGTGTGTGTGTGTGTTGTACAGTACAGTACAGTACAGTACAGTATAAGGTTGTACATCTAAAGGAAGACAACAAGTGGAGGCAGAACTACTGAGAGACGACGGCAGACCAACCTGGATCCTCTGGTCAGACTTCACTCCAGTCTCACTCCAGACTTCACTCCCTCTCCTCCGCCACTCACATTCACTCTCCGTCTCTCACTCTGCTGCTCCTCGCTCCGTTTGAGCTCCACTCTGCCCTCCGGCTGCCACTCTCTCACTCCCTCTATCTCACTCCCACTCTCTCTCTCTCCCTCTCTCTCTCTCTGCTCCTCAGGTCCCCTCCCACTTTCTCTCTCTCACACACACTAATTCTCTCTCTCTCTGACATCACAGGGCAGTCTCTGGCATGTTGAGCATTTTATGGAAGCCTCTCTCTCTTTTCTTTTTTCCCTCTCTTCTTCCTGCTGACACACACACACACACGCACACACACACACACACACACACACACACACACACACACACACACAGAGCGGCTCGGCCGGGGCGTCACATTGTGATCACATTTGACTAAACAGGCTGTGTGCTTTTTAATGAAGCGTCTCCACAGAGCTCTACAGCTACTTCCTGTTGCTTGGATCAAACACACAGACACACACACACACACACACAGACACACACAAACCCCACCAGCCGTCAGAACACAAAACCTCCTACACACCAGCAGAACAACACAACACAACACATGGATCTTCTTCATTTGTCTCGATGATAATGGTGGGTGTTAAACTGAAACACACAAACACACACACAGGCAAGTCGGAGACATCTGTTTTTGTGTACCAACGCTGCCTACAGTGTGATGCATCCTCGACAAACCCAGAGATTGGAGTCGTGGGACTTGAGTCGAGTTTCTTTCGGGCAGTTTCCTCTTTTTATAATGATTTTTCTTTTTAAGAGTCTCAGGAAATTACGAGGCGCTGCGGTTAGCGGTCTGACGCCTCCACTGCCACCCAGGGTGTTTCTGTGAGTGTGTGTGTGAGTGTGTGCGCATGGAGTTTTGCATGTCCTCAGGCTCCTCCCATAGTCCAAAGATGTGATGCATGTGAGGCCCACCAGTAACTGCAAAGTGTCCGTGCAAAGTGTGAGTGAGAGTTTGACTCAGTGTGGCCCTGCCATGAACTGGTGACTCGTCCCGAAAAACAACAACAGCAGAAAGAAGACGACAGCAGGAGGTGCAGACGGCCTGGAAGCGCCTACAGCTGAGAGCTAATAAATCCAATTACAACCTTGACTTTTCTTTTCTACAATAAACACAACAATCACAAAAAACTGAAGAAAAAAAAAGTTGGTAGACTCGTGTGACAGTCTTTGGGCCAATTCCAATTCCTCCCTTAACCCTCAATCTCAACCCTCAAAAATGCGCGCTCCCGCGAGGTGCAAGTGCTGTCCCGATTCTCAGAATGTCAAGTTGAGGGAGGAGTTTAAGGGCTGTATCGCCCTCAATATTGAGATTCTCCAGCACAACCCTTGGCAGTAAGGGCTACCCAGAAGGCATTGCGCCCATAGGGCCCATAGGGCCAATTCCAATTCCTCCCTTAACCCTCAATATTTGGCCCTCAATCTTGGCCCTCAAAAATAAATGTAAGGGCTTAGAAATGGGACACCCCTGAAGTGCAGTTACGTCTTCAGACTGTGGGCGGCGGCCTTACGCCAAAGCTACGTCCAGTCTGTCAAGAAGACGACGACGAAGAAGAAGGAGAAAAAGAAAAAGACGGCGAAAAAGGAAGAAGTCCTGCGTCGCTACACAACGAACTACACAAGTAACGTGAAGCCGGGACCGCCGGTCCGGTTGTCAAACCTCGTGAAGTAAAAAAAAAAATTGTTACGCAACAACAATGTCAATAATCCATAAAAAAGTCTTAAACTAAGACAATAAAATGGTTTGGTAATATTTATATCTTTATTAACTAAGAAAATACTTCCATTTGTAGCTCGCTTTGACATCGCCATCTTTTTCGAGGATGTCTTGGCGAAAATACGCAATGCCTTGGCGATACAGCCCTTAAACTCCTCCCTCAACTTGACCTTCTGAGAATCGGGACAGCACTTGCACCTTGCGGGAGCGTGCATTTTTGAGATTGAGGGTTGAGATTGAGGGTTAAGGGAGGAATTGGAATTCACCCTTTGACTGCGGACACACGCACACGTAAGACACAGTCAGCGGGTGCTATTTCTGAATTTCGCCACAAAATCCAGGAAGCCGCTTTGGTTTTGTTTGATCAGACAACACGCCCACACACCTGGCCGGGCCGCCTTATCAGCTGGTCGGCCGCCGCCGCCGCTTACGTCAAGAGCCCAACAAAGCCCAGCGCAGCCGTGACACTGATAAGAACAAAATGCCAATGATCGTGCATTCACGCACACACACGCACGCACGCACGCACGCTGGCCATTGGCAGCGATCAGGTTCTAAAACTGCAGCAGATTAGTCAGTTTAAAAGAGAAAGAGAACAAAAAAGAGAGAAAAAAAAAAATCAATGTATGGATTTGTGCCTGGATAATGAGTGACACCAGATCAAAGCTGCAAGTGGGCAGCTCTGGCAAATAAATGCTGAACAGGGAGAGACGTGGAGAAAGTTTTCCCTCACGACATCCGTTTCTCTCGGAGTGGCTGAGGAAGAGGAAAAATACTGCGAGGAAGGCGTGGAGCTGAAAGGAGAAGAAGAAGAAGAAGAAGAAGAAGAAGAAGAAGAAGAAGAAGAAGAAATTTTCAACAGGATATTTTCAACAGGAGGCCACCATGGAAACCAGCATTGGAGCAGCGGTAAATTTGTTTGTTTGTTGTTGTGTTTTCTACATGCAACCCACTCCTCACTTTTCTTTTCACTTAATAACAGTTTTATTGCTCAATCAATCAGGACATCCAGTCATTCTGGGTTCCCGTGGGTTCCGATCGGGTTGCCTAAAGTCTGAACCAGCCGTCTTTGCGTCCAGATAGCCTCTTGAAAACAAAGCGTTGAGGTGGAGCTGGACCATGCCAGAGACGGCCCGGCCCGACCCGGCATTTATTGGCTCCGGTCAGCGAGAGGGAAGCAGAGCTCTGGCAGGCAGTAAGCGAGCATCTCCCAGATAAATGGCTGTGTAGCATCAGAGTCGGCGCGTGCCTTCAATAATGCATGCGGCATAATGATTGCCAGGCACGCTGAAATACACAGCGTGGCAGCCCGGCAGACAGGACTGATGAATAAGTGATGAGCGCGTCGGCCTCGTAGCGTGCACACATGTGGGCACTAACGCAGCAGCAGCAGCGGTGCGAGCCGAAGGCTGGTTCACCCGCCAGCGACAGAGTGGCGGCGGCGGCAGCAGTGGGGGGGGGTGTGGGGGGGTGTGGGGGGTAGAAGGGTTGCCTTAGGTTTTTTTTATCCGTCCACGTCCCCTGAGAAGCACAAGATTCAACTCTGAATATGTGAGATACAAAGTCGTCTATTATTGATCGGGGTTATTTATAATACACACTCTCACCACCGACATCCCCCTCCTCCACCCTCACCCCCACCCTCCCCACCCCCCCTTTTTAACATCTTCCGCCGTCTCTCTCTCTTTCTGTTTCTCTCTCGGTGTCTCAGATTCCAAATGCTGATCTCTCCCAAGACTGTCTGAAGAGCATCTGGCCACTCGGATCTCTGAGTCTCCGTTCTAACACCACCGCCACCAGCTCCCTTTGGCCAACAATAATAGCAGTCAATCAACCAACTTTAAGTTTGCATTGTAAATCACAAAGCACTTTGCACAATCAGAGGAAAACCAACTGAACAGCAACGACGACGCACTTCAGGGCGGCATCGTCACTTCTGGCGTTAACGGCACATTTTCCCATTGAATAACAGAGTTCTGTGTCTGTATTCAAAGCCGGTCCAATGGGCCAGCGACTGGTCAATACATCGAAACTCTATCATGGCTCCACGTCCCGATGCCTCAGGTTGGCAAAGCAGCCACTTTGACTGCACGCAGGCGGGCACAGAAAGGAAGAAGTGGTAGCTGGAGACGGAGGAGCGAAGGCAAAAGGTACAATGTTGGCCCAGCCAACGGCAGTGACCTCGTTGAATGAGGTGGGTGGACGACTTGCTGAGACTGAATCTGGGCCTCAGACCTGGGGAACCGCTGCAGTGCTAAAGCGGCTCTGGACGTGAAGAAGATGGTTGTTGGTGTCAGACGGGCTCCCGGTCTGAGGCCGCTGGGATTTTTACACACAAACATAAGGGGGAAATATCCAGTAAGCATCAGCTTTGTGGCCTTGCTGACGTCAGAGGTCAAAGGTCACCATTATTAACTGTTTGGAGGCTGCCACAGGAACTCAAAAGACCCAGTTCTGCAGGGCGGCGTCTCCGACCTGGGAGTGGCACCGAGTGGCTCGTTGCGACTCTCTCGCACACCACTCAAAGAGTCCCAGTCAGAATCTTCCAGAATCAAACGGCTGGAAGCGCCGATGCAGGCCCGAGAGCGAACGGCCACGACAACAACCGAGGCAGCGCAGCTCCGAGCAGACGAGAAAAACAAAGAACGGGGGGAAAAAACCCAATGGGGAAAGACAAAGAGCGCTCGGCGGGGAGCTCCGTTCATTCATATTTTACACCCTCTCCTTCCTTCCATCTCGGAGGTAATGTGTGCTTCCCTCCCTCCCCCATCCCTCCTCCCCCTCCCCGTCTGAGGCGGGCTGGCAGCAGACGCCGAGCCATTAGCCGGCGGCGGTGGCGGCGGCAGCGGTGCTAAACTTAAACTTATGAGAGATGTCAGCTCGCCGCTGATCCCGCCGCACTTTAGATCACACGGGTCACTGGAGCAGCCAGACCTGAGACACCAGCCTCATGTGGAGTCCGCGTTACAGGCCTAAAAATGGGCCTCGTCAATATTTATGAGGCATGACAAAAAAATGTGAAAGAAATGAATACATAAAAATAAGCAAAGGAAGGAAAGGAACATAAAGACGATGAGCGATGAGACGATGAGATCCAAACCCTCATCGCGTCGCTTCAGGATCTCGTCAGCAAACAAGCTGCAGCCTCTTCCGACTTTCAGCGTTTGCGGTGAAAAAAAAAAAAAAATGAAAAAGAAGAAGAGCCATTAGACATCGGGGATGAACGGTCTGCCGTCTCCTCCTCTTCCCGGACGAGGGGAGGAAGGTCCGCCCGCCTCTGGCCGATGATAATGCTGCTGACCAGGAGGCAGCAAAACAAGCAGAGCAGCTCCGAAGTGGTCATCCATAATAGATATTCTGCTTCTTTTCCAATCAGCTTTTGTCAGATCCACACCCACATGGTGCGGCGAGGTCTTCTAAAAGCCTCCACTAAACACACCTCACACCAGTGCAGATGAAATATGCATCTTTCTATTCTTGCATCCGCTCGGCGACGGAAGACAATTTGCATCATTCAACGTTGAGACGGGAAAGGATGTAAATAAACACAACCAACCTCCCACCACAACCCCACCTGCATCCCGACCAGAGGAGATTTGTGCAAAACAGCCAAAATAAAAGAGGCTTTTTCTATTTTATTGCAGAAAGTGGGATTGGAGGTGAAGATTTTCTTTCAAACTGCAAACAGAGTGTTGCTGATTGCGACGCACACATCTGCTGATCTGATCAGCAAGTGGCTTCCAGACACACGGAGGAAAATATCCGTCGGCCCGCTCGACTTGCACCTTCACAAGCTGAAAGAAAAAAAAAAGACAGACAGAGGCCTCCAGTCCAGACGTGGAGGTCTTTCAGGCCCGGCACTACACAGAACAACATGCAAAATTCATGCAAGCGTGAAATCCCCCCCCTCCCTCCCTCCTCTACATTACCCACATAAACACAAGCCTCCATCCGGCACAGACACGCTCTAACTCGGGGTAGCCTGTCGGGATAATGGCACTGGTGCAGACAAAGTAGGTTAAGGCGCGTTTGCCTGCTCTGCTGGAAGACGGAAAACAAGTCTGTCTGCGAGCGCCGCGCAGCCAGACTGTGTCATGTTCCCCGTTTAATGGGGGTTAATGTCAGGGCCGGGGAGGAAGAAGCAAAACAAACCTGGGGCTCTGTCTGCAGATGTTGGCGGGAACTCGGGCCCCTGCACCACCTGGATGACATACACACCTTCACACCTTCACCCAGCGTCATCAAATCTCGGCCCTGTTAGCCTCACAGCCTCTGGTTTCCTCCAGCTGATTGCATCAGCGCAACTGGCTGTCAACTCGCCGATGGCCAAATTCTATTGCCACTGCAAACTGAGGCGGCGGCAAGAAACTGCAATGTGCAAGAAATAATAAAAAATAACAAACACAAAAAAAAGGCGGAGCAATCCAAAGAAATGGGGGAAGGAACAAAGTGGAGCAAAATTGCATTTCAGTCCCTCACAAGTTCAACACGACCGCTTGGAAACATCCCTCCGGCAGTGAGTTTGACATGGTTAGAGAGGGAGAGAGAGGAGCCAGTGTGTGTGTGTGTGTGTGTGTGTGTGTGTGTGTCTGACCAAGGATGGGCCGAATAGAGGCAGCTGCCCACACACACACACGCTCACACACACACTCCTTCCCTCCACCACACTGGCACCATTCAGGGGAAGCGATGCCAGGTCAATCTGCGGCCCGGTTTTGGGGGGTTGGGGTTGGGGGTGGAGGGGTGTGGGGGGCGGGGCTTTGGGGGTCCCATCTGGGAAACTGGCACTGGGACTTGAAGGCCTTGTGTGGCCTTGCCCCCTCCTGGTGGGCAAGGTTGTCTCCCACCTGGGGGGGTGGGGGGGGGGGTGGCGAGCCGGTCCAGCAGGTGGCGACGGTTGGAAGGAGTGAAATCCACCACGAGCTGAAGATGGAGCTAAGATCTGCTGGATGGATGATTTATAAAATAAAATGACAAGAAGGTTGTGGGTTTGATTCCCGGCCTGGGACCTTTCTATGGGTCCTGGGACCTCCAGGTTCTCTCTGTGTCTGCTGGGTTCTCTCCGTGTTCTCTATGTGTCAAAATACTATGGTACTTTATCCAGTACATGCTTCTTTTTTTCACTTTTGCAAAACAATAGCAAGGTTGAGGTCAAGTCGCACGCACACACGCACACACACACACACACACACACACACACACACACACACACACACACACACACACACACACACACACACACACACACACACACACACAGGAGGCAGCAGTGCTTCGGCCAGCGGACTGACGTCCTCCTCACAGGGTCACGGTGACCCTCTGACCGCCGCTGCTCACCTCCTCACTCTCTAGGATCCCGTCCTTCACTTCTCTTCACTCCCCGTCACTCCACTTCACCTGCTTTCAACTGTCAACTTGTGAGGGCGCCGCGTTCCTTTATTCACAAACACAAACAAGGAAGGCGCTCCGAAGCTGGGACGCAATCAGCTGGCAGCCGAGGCTCCAAATATAAAGACTGATTTCTGTGCGCCGCTGCTCTGGAATAACTTCACAACCACTGAGAGAGTGACGCGAGGTGAGTAAGAGTGGAGTGTGCAGGAGGGCCAATTACCTGGTCGGACGTGTGGAAGAGACCGACGTCATGAGAGGCTGACTGGAGGAGGAAAAGAAAAGAAAAGCGACCAAGCTCGCCTGTGTGACTTTGTGCTTGTTTGTGGGCTGCAGACGCCTGATTGGCACATCGCTCATCAGGGGTCATTGACCTTTTTGAACCTGCGAGCAACTTCGTGGGTACTGAGTCACACGAAGGGCAACCAGTTAGCTGCACTCTCCTGAAATAACAAGTTTTCTCAGTTTGCCTTTTGTTCATAATAATTTTATTATTATTATTATTATTAATAACGATACTCATCTATGTGAAGACACTGATCACATTAATATCTCACAATAATTATCAACCATGACTTAACATGGTTTGATACAGATAACATCAATACTCAACACTTTATTTCTATTCGTCAGAGTTCAGGTAAACTTCTCTAGACTTCCTGTATGATAAAACATTCACAATCATTTTATTTATAGGATAGACTCATTTTCTAATATATATAATTTATTATATATATTATATTATATTATATTTATCATACTATATATATAATACATATATATATATATATATATATATATATATATATATATATATATAATACATATATATATATATATATATATATATATATATATATATATATATATATATATATATACATATAAATATATATATATATATATACATATATATATATATATACATACATATATACATATAATTTCAAAAGAATAGCTACAGAATCAAATGAATTTTTTTCTCACTGAGTCGGTGACCCCTGATGGAGCGCAACGACATGCGGCTGCTGCTGCTGCGGCTGCTGCTGCTGCTGCATCTGCTGCTGCTGCTGCTGCTCGCACTCATCGCAACAAATCCCAATGAAGTTTTCACAAGTTCACACAGAGCGAGTGACCGCACGTCATGGACGCCGCTGCCCCCGAAAACCTCCACAATGCCTTGACTGTGCAGCGAAAGGTCCGACCGCCCCACACCGGATCTGCAGTGGCCGGAGCGAGGAGGAGATTCACTGGCTGATTCACCGCCGCTCACTCGGCCACACGGAACAGAATCTTTACGGAGGGGGAAGGGAATAAAAAGACTTCCTTCCAGCTCGGAGCTGAGTCGGAGTCCAAGTGAAATCTCAAGCTGTTCCAGGGGCAGAAGAGGATTCCCGGGGAGTGTCGACCGGCTTAAGATAGGAAGAGGATGAAAAAATCAGAAGCTAATTGAGGACACGGAAATAGAAAATCACATGCTGGGTGTTGAGAGAGGAGGCTGGGTTGTGTGTGTGTGTGTGTGTGTGTGTGTGTGTGTGTGTGTGTGTGTGAGTGAGAGAGCGAGAGAGAGACAGAGAGAGGCAGGCAGAAATGATACTGAGTGAAAAAGAATTTTGGCGTGGCCCTAAAATATGCCTCTCTCAGATTTTTGTGGGTATTTTTTGGCCGTTTCCCTTTTCAGAGTTTTGAAATGCTAATGAGTCTGACGGTATTTGCATAATGAACCCCCCCACCCCCCTTCTCTCCCCCCACTCTTATCCTCATCCTTCCACTCGGGCCTCTGCGACTTGCTCTAACGTCCGTCGACACAAACACAGAGGCGGAAAACGTTGGAAATAACGAGCCGACAAGTCAGAGGAACCAAACGGCTCTTCGAACGGCTCTTCGAACGGCTCTGGAAACGGCTCTCCAGTCCTCGTCTCCCGACCCGACTCGTCCTCCAGACGACAGGGTGACTTTTGATTTTCTTGAGCCCATCACACGCAGACCAGACAGAAAGTGTCGCTGCCCTCTGATTGGTCCGATGGTTCTCTTCACCTCCGCTCTCTCTCCTTCCCTTCATCCCTTCTCTCACTCCTCCTCCTCCTCCTCACTCCCTGCAGCGTCTGCGCACTGACAGTTGATGTGTTAGCGATGCGTGGGCCGCCGCTAATTTGTGCAGAGTGGGCGGGAAGAAAAAAAAAAACGAAAAAAAAAAAAAAAACCTAAAGGCCTTTTTGGCTGCAGGGAGGAGAACTGGAGGAGAACTAGAGGAGAACTGGTTTCTACTTTCGGAGGCTTTGGAGGGACAAAACAAACTGAGAGGCGCTAATGGACGACCTTCTTCAGCTGCTCCGTCTGCTAAGGTCACATGTTTCTATTTTTTTTTTCGTCGCCGCCACCGGTTCAGATGCCGACGCCCACGACGGCTCGGGTGGAAAATGTGACGACGGCCCCGAAAGGTGCCGAGTGGCGTTTCTCCTTTGGTGCCTCCTCCTGTGATGACTGCACTCGCTCTGTTTAATATGCGCCCAAATCTGTCGCTTCCTCCTCCTCCTCCTCCTCCTCCTCCACCTCCACCACCACCACCACCTTCTCCTTGTCCTCCACCCCCACGTCCGCCTCCTCCTCTTTCTTCCCTCGACTCACTCGTCCAAAAGACAAAAAAAAAAAAAGAAATTCAAGTATCCGTGAGCGCGATTGCTGCTACAGTATCTTCCCACCTGTGACGCCAAACACAACACAAAACACACACACACACACACACACACACACACAGGCGTCATCCGCAGCTGTGGAAGTCACTTCCTCCAAATGCAACTACGGCCACACACACACACACACACACACACACACACACACACACACACACACACACACACACACACACAACAAGGACGTGTTGCTTTTGGGTCCTATTAATTAATTCTCACACGTTTAACAAATGTGTTAACAAAGCATGGTACTGATTTTTCCCACTAAGATGAAAAAAAAAATGCTGTTGTCTCTTTTTTTGGCAGGCAGTTTAAAATTGTTATGACTGCTGGACTGTCTCTGAGTTGGACTGAGGTCTAATTTGATTTAAATTCTTTGGCAAAGTATAACATCACTGTGTGTGTGTGTGTGTGTGTGTGTGTGTGTGTGTGTGTGTGTGATCTAGCATCTAATTTATTAGACATAGAAAATAAGATAAGAAGAAGAGATCATTGGAAAAGAAATCCCTTTTTTCACTGGAATTTCTGACGGCTCAACTTCAAACGACTCGCCGTCGCATATTTAGTCGACCGAGTCATTTTCCAAAAGGCGCCCCAGTCAGTCCCCGTGCAGCCTGTCCTAGACCACAAACAGATCGAACCCTGTCTAGCCTGGCTGAGAAGTGAGTTGATTCTGCAAACCCAGCCGACACCTTGTGAAAAGACAAAACAACACACCTCAAGGGGCCGCATGCACAACAATGGATGTTTCTTCTCTTTCCATTCTGATTTCCAAAAAGGTTCGACTGCGTTGTTCACTGTCTAGCACAAGCTGCGTTTCCATGACAGTTTTTCACAAAATAAAAGCAATATTTCTAAGATTCCAACAAAGTACAATTGCAATTTGAAGGCGTTTCCACTGAATGGTGTGAAGCGCAGAAGTCGTACTTCTCGTAAAATCACGTCCACTGACATGCAAATGCGGGAAAAAAAAAAAAAGTGTTTCCATGACACTTTTGCGATATACCTCCATATGGATAAGTATGAAAAACCACCTCAGGAGAGCATCAAAACCTTTTAGCCATATTTGAAAGGTTTTTCCATCACCAGTTTTTTTTTTTTTTTTTGCCATATTTAGGTTTTGCGCAGTTCTAGGTTTGATGGAAACGCGGCTACTGTGCCGGTGAACCTGCAGGCGGAGACGACATGCTCCCATCGTACTGATGCGTTATTAGCCTCCTGCTACTTTCCTGGTCGTCCGGCTCCCTGACAACGGCACTGCGTCAGCGCTTCCTGCTGCCACACGGGACACAAACACAACGCTTGTGGGCTGGTGGCATGCTGATGTGGCGCAATCATCCCACGCTGCCGTCAACAAGAGCGGCCAAAAAAAAATGAAAACCCAAAAACTGTCGTATTTTACAGGCGCCAATGCAGGCATGTGCGCAGCCGAAAGCTCACTGCTGCTGCTGCGTCGCCGTGGTCGTCGTCATGCGCTAAAAACGGCGGCCGGCGTCACACACGCTGGAAGTTGTTACGTCCTCGCGGAGCAAATGACAGCTTCCCTTTGGATGAGCACACGCTGACAAAGTGCAGTTTTGGGCCGCACGTCTGAGGAGAAATCCCACAATGAGCACCGCCGCTGCCCCTTCATCACTTCTTAGGCGACACGTTTTTCAGTCCACACAAAGACATGACGGCACCGGGCGCTCACGTCTGCGAGAAAAGCAAGGGGAAAAAAAGAAAGGAAGAGGAGGAGGAGGAAGAAGCGCCGCTGGCTTGGCTATTAACGGCAGACAGAAACAGGAGGAAAACGACTCAATCTGTTGGCCAGGTTTGGTGCACAAACATTCGCTTCAGTGTTTTACTTTGAAAAAGAAGACGCTGTTGAGACTTTGCAATATCTCCCTCAAGACATATTTAATTGACTTTGAGAAAAAGTAAAACCCCTGATTGCCTGGTGAAGAGTCACGTCCAGTCTGTCACGTTGACTATTATCACCAAGCTTCTATTTGACTATTAACTGAAAAGGAAAGTAGATGCGACAATGACAGGCGGCCCAATCAGTGCATTGATTTCCCAACCCGTCTGCGCACTTGCACTGCAAACGCTGCTCACACCGAGAGGCAGCGGCGGCAGCAGCAGTGGCGGCGGCAGCAGCGGCGGCAGCAGCAGTGGCGGCAGCAGCAGCGGCGGCAGCAGCAGCGGCAGCAACGTGATGGTATGGATGTTGTTTTTCTGGGTTGCTAGGCGCTATTTTCAGTCAGAGCAGACTGGCCTATGATTAATACATGATGGAGGGTGGAGCTTAATTAAATATTCATAACCAAGCCTACACACACACACACACACACACACACACACACACACACACACACACACACACACACACACACACACACACACACACACACACAGCATGTCTACAGTCTTAAATTTTATATTCCGGACGAGATCTGCAGCTTTTGTGTCTTTGAGGGAGAAAAAAAATAGAAAAGCAGATTTGAGAGTTTGTGTGTGTGTTGGTGTGTCTCTGAGTGTGTGTGTGTGTGTGTGTGTGTGTGTGTGTGTGAGTGTGTGTGGAGAGTGACAGATGGTAGAAGAAGACAAAACTGGAGTTTGACAGGAAAGAGATGGAAACAGACGACTGCACTCTCCAAAACCCACGGAGGGAGAGTTTGTGGGCGTGGCCCCAACGGTGTTACACACACTAGTCAGTGGTGAAGATATCAATGAAATAATATAAGTGTGGACGAGTGGCAAAAAATATAAACATACAGAAGAGAGGAGAAAGAGAGGGCTGCGCACAAGACGGAGGGAGGTCGACAGCTGCGTGTGTGCGTGTGTGTGTGTGTGTGTGTGTGTGTGTGTGTGTGTGTGTACGGACAGGAAACATGTCTCATGGAAACCAGGCGGGTTCACGCGGTGACCTCTGACGCCCGAGGAGGCAGACGAGCCGAGCGACAGGAGGAGGAGGAGGAATCCTCCATGGAAACCACAACAAACACACACACACACACACACACACACACACACACACACACACACACACACACACACACACACACACACACACACACACACGTACGTACGTACGTCAAACAGCCTATCAGTGTAAATCTGCTATTATTAACAACGCTGCTTTCTGTGTCTGTGCAGTGTTACACAGAATTCAAGGACAAGTTGGATTTATTTATTTTTATTTATTGAATTTTTTTATTGAATTTTTCCCTGAAGGCTTGGGTGATGATGTCAGGTGAGGTGACCATGGGACAAAACTGCCTAAAGAATTTTGATTGGAGTATGTGAAAGACTGAATGAAAAAATCCGGGTGATGATGTAACTTTCAATTCCGCCTGTAATAAAAAAAAAAAAAAAAAACGGAAACTCTTGGTTCCAACAACAATGCTCAAAGTTTTGGCGTCGTAGTGATTAAAAAAACAAAAAACCACAGAAAATTAAAAGAGGGGATTATTGGAAGAAATGAAATGTAGCTCTGAGAGGAAAGTCAGCTCTGATCTGAGCGTCACTCCAGCCGTGCAGCCTCTCGTACCGTGACCATGACGTTGAATCTGATCTATTCTGATTTAATGTAATCTGGACTGCAAAGGTCTTCTTCTTCTTCTTCTTCTTCTTCTTCTTCTTCTTCACCGTCACCTTCACCTTCTTCTTTTGCCCTTTTCCAGACCAAAAACACCAAATTACAGCTCCGACCGGTTTAATCAGCGGGACACACCTGGTCCAGCCTTCTGTTGACAGTGTGTAATCCGTGTACCATTGGCTGATTTCATCCCAGTGCTGGTCTCCACCGTCATCCCGAGTTCGGACCGCTCTGTGTGTGCAGCCGCACGTCTGAATGGAAAGCCGCTCTTATCGGCTCCCAACAAGGGGCTCCGCACGAGGTGAATCACCGCCATCGTCATCTCCAAGCGTGACTGTCGGTTTGTTTTGTTTTTTTTCCGCCTCAACTCTGCGATACCACGATGAGTGGCTGATATCACAGCAGCCCGCAGATAAAACTGAGAGAAGACGAGCGAGGCGGAGGGATAAAATGGGAGGAAGGCTGGAGTCGGAACAAAAAAGAGACTTTTAAGCAAACCCTCTCCTCTCCTGAGGGTGGTGGAAGGTGTGGACGATACTGGGGAATGTGGTATCGAAACACAAGGCTAGTTTCGGCGATACCGATACTTTTTACTTCAAATGTCAAGACCTTAGAAAAATCTCTAATTTGTGCCTTTAGTGAGTTGATTCTGATGATGGTGAAATATGGGACAAAGATTTGAAGCAAATAAACATGTTTTTTAAGCACCAACTAGCATTCAAAATAATGATCAAATCTGAAAAATGATAAAATAGAATAATTCAAGTAAACTATGTAAAATAAATGCGAAATAACAAAAAAGCAACAATGTAACGAGATGCTATTTTAACACTGTCAACCACGCAAGTTGGAGTAATCTGCCAAAAGAGGAGAAAGTGCAACAAAAGTACTGATCTTGTCACCTAAGTATTGATCAGATACCAATACTTACCTTGGTACTGATACCATCAATATTAAGACAGACACTTAGGGCCAGATCCACAAAGCGATTGCGCGGCTTTTGCGCCAGAAGTGGCGCCGTGTAAACAGCGCCAAAAACGGTGATTCTGATCCACAGAGGGGACGCAGACGCGAAAATGGGCGGGAAATGCGCCGAGGCGCAGGTAGCGGCGGGGCTGCGCCAGACTCATTTGACACACCCCCCTTCTATGCAGATATGCCTCATTCAAACGGCGGCAGATCCAGAAAGAGTTTGTCCATAGACTTCAGTATATATGCTAATATTTTAGAGAGGCTCTGAAAAATAGAAATGGAACTGAGGTGTTGGTGATTGTCTTGCTTATATAATGACTAACGCGTCTTGCGTCTTGACTTTCTTTCCATTATGGCAGCAGTCTTGGTAAGATGGAGGAGGCATCGTAATGCCAGGTGGGCACAGGAGCGCCTTTGTCCTCGCAGAGTTTCGCTGTTCGACCTCCGACAACGGGACATTTTAAAGAGATACAGGTTGCCGGGAGACACAATTCTTGCCTTGCTGGAGACAAACTGCCACAAACTGCCACAAACTGCTCTCAGGTTGCCAGACCTCAACATTGCACCTGTTTCAGGTGCCGCATTTGTGGGCGTGTTTGCGCCTGCATGTCATTAGCGCAAAAACCTTTGTGGATACCCGCATCTGTGCCGCAGATTGCAGCCGCAATCTCGCCGCAAAACCTGCCACCGGCCCTTCTTTGAGGATCTGCACCTTCCAGCACTAGCAGGGGGCAGCCGCACCAACAAAGTGCTCGTCTGTGACTTGACTCAACGCAAAAAACATTAAAGCCTGGGGCCATCGTGGGCGCCGCCCATGGGAGCGGTCTACTCTGTGTGCTCCACTGGCTAACTGGGGGAAGTCTAGCGAGCAACGTGGACAGACTTCCTCGGGGGACGGAGGACATACGTGATCGCTGCATGGAAATAGGAAGAGACGGCGAGCCAAATGGCTGGCAGGAGGACCAGTTGGCCTGCCACGTACAGGAAGCAGGAGTGACTGCTTGAGCGGACACACACACACACACACACACACACACACACAGTGAGGTGGAGGAGAACCCTTCCATTCCATGATGTAAGACGTGGTCTCATCTTCCTTAAAAACTCAAGGTTATTAGTCGCAGTGCAAGCGTTGGCCAGCAGGGCGAGTGGGTGTCAATTTCACTTTGAGTGGAATCAGTCGGCTCCGACATCACCTCAGCCTATCTCAGTCTGATCCACCACCACTTCTGTCTCGACACCACCCCGGTCTGCTCCTACACCACCACCGTCCAGCCATACCGGAGCTCTGCCAACTGTGCCATCCTGTGTTCTGTGAGGCTTCACCAAAATTGCCCTTATGCCACCGGCAGCGTCGGAGCCAGTGGAGGAGCGTGCCAGGTCGTCCCAACCTGTCACCGTCAGTGCAACACAACACAACACAACACAACACAACACAACACAACCGGAAGACCTGAGAGACCTGAGAGTCGCAAAAAAACAAACGTTTTGGGTTTCCTGATACTAGGATGGTTGATCCATGGTGAACACTGTAAATATTACACGGTAAAACTAAAATTTGATAAAACACCCATGTGTTCAATGAGGCCATAAGGGATTTTTTTTTCCAATTCATTTTTTTTATTTTATTTTTTCTCCTGTGTGCCCTTGATCCTCCCAACAAGTGTGGAAGGTGCCAGGCGGTAGAATATATCCCGCTGCCATGTTAATAGCTGCGAGTCAAAACTGCCACAGCCGCTGCCAAATCACTGCACCAGGTGTTAACCTTGGTCCGACCCAACTTCCCTTTGGCAGAGCAGGACCTCAGAAGTGCTTCAAACTTAAACAGTGTCAAAAGTTCAGCGGGCCTCTTTTTTGGTTTGTTGCTCAACGGCTTTAATCCCAAGTCTGCGCTCCTTCTTTTTCTCTGTGAAAAAAAGAAAATACTCAGCACGTAGGAAGGTTGAATAATTAGAGTTAAGCGGGTTGATCTCAATGGACAAGTTTTCACAAGCAACGCTGTTTTGGTAATTATATTAGAAAAGGTTGACGCTAACAATCCAAAAGGTCAAATTCTTTGGAATTTGTTGGTTAATTAAACGGGTAAAAGACATCAAACAATGGGGAAAACTTTCCAAAGCTTCCTTTGTTTACAATTAAAACCATATGTTTGCGTTGACAACAAGTTTAGCCGCTGCTCTGCCTCACTTCCTCGAGGCATTTTCACCCTTAAAAGAAAAACCACAGCCGGTTGTAGTCGTATGTGGACGTAAATATGAGGAAGAGACGTCCGCCTTGCACGTAAAGCTCACAGCTCAAAGCTCACAGTAGCGGGAGGTGTTTCTTAGTGGCCCCAAGTACTTTATGGTTCCAATACAATGGATCAGAAAGTGAAAAACTTAGTCAGACCAAATACAAGACACACACATAGACATGTTCTCATGCGTGAGCCCTTTGACATCGGAAACGTTTGCTTCAAGATTTATAAACTGTACAGCGCTGAGCGTCGTCTTCCCATCCTGCCAGGCCCAGGGAAAAAATACATATACTGTATGTTGTAACACTCAAACTAAATATGGCACTTAATCCCGGTATGGATTTAAAGTCAGACGACGCAGCACAACCATTGATCACTCTCGACTTGCTGCTGGCAGACAACAAGCGCTCAGAACGAGAAGAGGCCATGTGGTCTGGCAGCAGGCGGCCAACACCAGGTCCCCCTGGGAGACAGGAGATCCCTGTGATACCCAAGACAAGTCTGTGTGTGTGTGTGTGTGTGTGTGAGTGTGTCTTCCAACGTGCAGTAAAAGCAGAGACATCTGCAGCGGAGTGGAGGGGTCAGTGGCTGAAGAGAAGCTTCTGTCTGTTTCGACAGGGAGAATCACACACATGTGGCCACAACGACGCGGTACATTTACGTTCTGTCGGAAACCCGAAGGACGGCAGTACCAGCACCATCCATGAGAGGGCTCCAACCAGGGCCACGTAAAAAAATAGCGTTGCAGCAGAGTAGCTCAAACAGAAAAAAAAAGAAAAAGAAAATACAAACGCAGCGGTGCTAATTACACCTTTTGCCTCGAACAGACTGTTTTTTCACAAGCGCTGTGTTCACACTGTGTGTGCGCAGGCCGGGAACATGGGTGTGATTCCCGGCGAGTCCAGTCACGTTAAAATCAAGATACGTGTGTTTTACAGCCACGAGCTCTGGAGATCCCAGTGTGTCGGCATGTTGTGTCACTCTGAACAGAGAAGCAGAAGATTGTCCTCCCTGAATAGATGTGCAAAGGTCGAAAAACAACTCAAAAGCTGCATTAATACAAACTCGGAATTAAATAAAAACTCTGAATCTACTCTGAACGGGAAGGAAATTGTTACATTTTCAAATCGAGACGCTAACAACACCAATCAATATCTGCCTCCCCACCAAAAAAAAAATCCCACCCTAACAAATTAATTCAGCACAAAAACAACAAGGACGCCAAAAACTACTTTGTACCACTTAGCGCTAATATGGCCATTTAGGCGTCGCTTCATTTGCGAGAGAAAGTAAATGGACTCCAGCAATGTTCGCAAAACGCGTGTTTGTTTGTTTGGTACGTCTGCCAAAAAAAAGTGTGCGGAACAGTTCCCGCTGCCGCTGCCAAATACGCACTCAGCGCCGAGAGAAAGAAAGAGAGGGAGGGAAGAGTCGCACACGTCACAATCGTCAAGCACCGAGGGGGAGGGGCCACCAGTGCCACCGGCTGGAGTCGCTGAGGACCATCTTGCAGGGTCACAGACAGACAGACAAAAACTAATTCCAGTAAATAAATAAAAAATACAATAAAAGTGAGTGACACAAACACAACATGAATTCCACTAGGGTGGACCAGGCCAGGCCAGACCAGGCCAGGCCAGGCCAGGCCAGACCAGACCTATGTCCTCCCCCCTCCTGTAGCTTCAGGTGGAGCAGGGGGGAGTGCCGGGGGAGAGCCTGGGTGGGGTGGGGGGTAGGCAGGGAGGGGGTCTGTGCGGGGTCAGAGGTCGCGCGACACATTTCGCATCTTCCGAGATGTCAGTGGTCAAGTGGCGAGAGCCAAAATAAACCGACTGACCTCGGGGGCCTCAACAGCGAGAAGTCACAGCAGTGGGATTGTGACTGGTGGGATGGTGATGACAACACCTGACCCACACCTGTACAAACAGGGACTCACTACAAGCGCGGCCTGATTGATTCAACCCATACAGCACATTTCCAAATCACGCCTGTTTACAGTTTGGTTTAAAAGTGACCGCATGGCCCGCATGTCGTCACATTTATTGTACTCTCACCATAATAATGAAACCAAAGGAAAATGTCTCTGAAAGAAAGAAAGAAAGAAATAAAGGAAGAATGCACAAAATAAACAGACGGGTAGAAAACTTTCCTCTGTGGCCGCCCTGCAACGTGTGTTGCTGCATTGACAACAGAGGTCTGTGGGAGCGCCTGGCGCCCGGGCGGCCACACGGGGAAATACCTGCCACGGCCCACGTCTGTGTGCAAGCGTGAGCGTCCCCTTGTGGCTCTTTTGAACATATGCAGAAAATAATAACGCTTTCTTTTGCATTTTTCAACATGGGGAGGTTGGCGAGTGAAGCGGCTATCAGTCCAGCTATTAAACATGTTTCATTGCTTCTGACAGAAAGTTTTGTCATGCATGTGTTATTATTGTTGTTGTTGTTGTTGTTGTTGTTAATTAAGTGATTTGTTCATTTGTGTATTTACATCCAAATTTGCATTAAACCAGCCAGCGGTTGCATTCCAGCCTCTCACTATAAACACGGTATTAAATGGAGTGCATATATACATATACTATATACACATACACACACACACGCACACACAGGGGCACTTGATTGCAAAACAATGTTGAAAAAGTTGAACAAATATGTTTAGAAAAATAATGATAAGATTAGATGATGATAATGATAATGAGATAATAATGATAATGATGATTATGTTGACGGCAACAGTTTAAGGTCAGACCAGTTTGGAAAAAAAAAAAAAAAAGAAAAACTGTTGTGAAAACAAGAGCATGTGCCCCCGCTGAAAGAAAAAAAAAACGTTTGTACATTCTTGGAAAGAGGAATAACAGGTGCAGCGAGTCAGCAGAAATAGTCCAAACACATCTGCCGGGAAAAATAAATCCCCCGTCCCTGCCCTCACTCCCCTGCCCTCCCCTCCAGCTCTCAGATAGCCAGCTTCAGTGACCCACCGCAAGAGTTGTCGGGGAGAACTTCAGCCCGCAAGGAGGGACGGACGGACAGATGGACGGATGGAGGGATGGACGACTGTGAGAGGGAAGAAGGGAGAGACGGGAAACCGGAGCTGCAGGACCGAACTTGAAAACTGGCACGTTGGAAAAGCGGCGCAAACCGACGCAAACAAAAGGGGCCGCGTTTGAAAAGATGAATATGAAGCAGAACATTTTTCTACAATGAGCCAGCGCATTCCCGGTAATTAGGGAGGAATTTCTTACATGTGGCTCACTCTGACGTCAATCGTGTACCTTCCCAGAGTTTGCTTTCTCTTCCCCACCGCTGTGAATGTTTAGCATTAGGCTGCTTTTGGCAAGGCGCCCAGGTTTTGGGTGCTGGTGGTGGGTGGGTGGGTGAGTGGGTGGGTGTGTGGGTGGGGTCTTTGCTTGTTTTAAAAGCAAGCAAAGATGGGCCCGCTAACCTCAGCTCAAGTATTTGGCTGTGCTGTGATTCTGCGCCGTGTTTGTGTGTACGCTCGCAAATGAGCGCGTCAGTGGAGCCGACAAGCTGAAAAGTTTGGGATGTTTCAGGTCAAGTGTTTAAAAGGCAGCGCGGTCCCAAACACGAGCGCGAGGGCTTAAACTGCTTTTAACCAGCGGCTGATTCATTTAGCGCCCGCTCAATTAGCCGAGTGGACCGTCGCAGGCAATTTTCAACCGCAGCTGCTGAGAAGATTTACAACACTCGTTGGGGCTGTTTGAAGGTAAACAAGTTGAAATAACTTTCAAAATGAAGTACATCCGTCACAGAGCCTCACAAAGAAAGTCTGTTTTCTCTCTGGGCGACCCTGACCCAGTCACCGCTTTAGAGCCGCATGGCTCCACGTTACATTGTCCTTTGCCTTAAAAAAAAAAAAGAAATAAAGCATGTTCCGCAGAGACTCACAACAACGAAGTGGATTTTTTTTTTTTCAGATGATACCTGCATCACAAAAGCTTGCCTCGCTTCCGACTCAGCTGTGTCCCCACAGCAGCAAAACAATATGATCCTGACGTCAGGCAAGAATGAGAGCGACACCTGCTGACCTGGAGGTATAAATGTTGTCCATTGATTCAACAGTTGAAAAACTCAAAAATCGAGATGGAACTGATCATTATAGGTGATTTTGCACTTTTTTTTTTAGCATCTTTATTCTCATTTTCTACAGGTATCTGACAATAAAGTGTGCATTCAGTCGATGTCAGCCGTCGAGCTTCACCATCCTCTTGTTAACGACAGTAGACGCTGCTGTGATCTGTGGCGGCTGCAAACTGAGACAATAGCACAAATGTAATCAGTTGGGAGGCAAAGTGGTGCGCCTGTGTGTGTGTGTGTGTGTGTGTGTGTGTGTGTGTGTGTGTGTGTGTGTGTGTGTGTGTGTGTGTGTGTGTGTGTGCGTGTGTGTGTATACGCATGTGTCCGTGTGCGTGAGACTTGGCCTGTGTTTCACTAGCGCGTCATATCAAGCAGACCAGGGGATTATGCGTGATAATACGGACTCACTCAGGTTTTAGCCAGAGTTTGCTGTGGGGATTACGGAGCAATCTGATGCTGAGTGGATTACACCGTCGTTGTGATTATTATAATAATTATCCATGGCGGGGGATGGGGGGCTTGGATGTATGTTCCCTTTACCAAATTTCCGGTTAAAACACAAAACAAAACATAGGCTGTCTCCTCAAACGATGGGTTCGCATGGCCGGCATTCTTATAGCTGAATCTTGGGAGGAAGGAAAAGAAAAATTAGATTTTCTTCACTATGAAGAAAGACCACAACCGCTTCATGTGTGCTTGCTGCTGCAAGTGTTTAATATTCTTCTTTTTTTGTTTCTCACTTGGTCCATGAGGCGATGAAACGCCACTAAGTCCCTCCCCGATGAGCCCAAAGATTCCGTCTCTTCCCCCAAATGTCGATGGGAACGTGCCAACCTGAGCCCATACTGGCTTCAGGCTTAGTCTGTTTGTTTTTTTTTTAGGCTCTCTACGTGCCTGCTGCAGGTTTGCTGGGGCTCCTGGCTTGAGCCTTGTGCGTGCATCGCCGGTTCCCAGGCCATCTGATGTCAACAAGCTCCTCCAGCGTCTCTAAATCCGCTCCCACAACTCCCCTCCATCCATCAGCCGGTGGCAGCGGCGGCGGCAGCAACCTGAAGGACGGCCAAAGTCTCACACATGACACACGTCTGAAAATCAGTGTCGTCACGCTCCAACCGTCCACTGTCGGCTTAAGAATCTAGTTCTGAGCCCATTAGACTGTATTTTTTTACCGTAAGAAATAATCAACGTTGTGTATAAGCAAAATGAGTGACTAATAATAAGTTTTAGGATTCAGTGCCGTTTGTGTCCTTTAAAGTAAATAATGACTTGCCAGTTTTGATTGGCCGAACACTGTTTATTTGAACCTAATACATCTGTGACATATTTGAAAACATGATATCATTTGCGGGCCTTCCTGTGTGGAGTTTGCATGTTCTCCTTGTGTCGGCATGGGTTCTCTCCGGGTTCTCCGGGTTCTTCCCACAGTCCAAAAACACGCATGTGAGGGGAGTTTTGGGGCGTTGAAATGGAAGAACGTTTGTCTGCAAAACTTTTCAGCCAGTCTGCTGTTCCACCAGCAGACCGGCTGGGGAGTTTGGGGTCGACGGGATGACAGAGCGATCAACACGGGCCTGTGACGAGGCCAGAGCACCGCCATTACTTTCGTGTGGCAGGATGGGTTAATTATAAGATTTGCTTTCTAATATGCAGCCTGTCAGAGGAAGTGCGACGCTCGGAACCGGCAATTAGACGGAAAAAACTGTTGGAGCGGTGGAGGTGGGGGGGTGGAGATGGCGGGGAGGGAGGTGGGGAGGTGCACGTGTTAAAGAGTGAGAAAAAAACACGTCCATTAAATTGTGGTCTTTCACTGCTCAGCTGGTTGATGAGATTAAAATTTCAGCTGATGATTTAGCACTTCAAGCAGCGGCACTGGGCTGTTTGATGACTCGCAGATCACAAAAAAGGAAACAATTTTTGCGTCTCAGAGCAACTGGTGGCTCCAGTTGGGAGATTCCTATTAGAGCCTTCAGAAAGCAGCCTGTTTATTTAGCCCTCTGTTTACAGCCCTGTGCAAAAACTGGTACTTTTCATCTTTGGAAAGGGGATATAAATCGACATCGCAACGAGTTGCACGTTATTTTCCGAGCAGCCTTATCACTAAAACACACAGCGACACGTTTTTTTTGCAGTCACGCCGGAGCAGATTTCCTCCCGCCGTTGATGGGAGCGCTCGCTGGAATTATGGAACGCCGCTGCCGCCATCAAAAAGCCCCACCGGGGAGCCGAGCTCGCAGCGGATTTTAAGTGGCTGAGATGACGGCGAAACGACACTCGCGCTGCGAAATGTCAGGATGTGAGTCATACTAATGAGGCGAGGTCTGAATAAAAGGTGGAATAAATCCCCCGCCGAACACCGCCGCCGCCGCCGCACTCACTCAAGTATTAGCGGCGTGACTAAACGCGGCACAATTACGGCCTTTAGAATGGTTGATTTTTAGGAGAGAGAGAAAAAAAGGAGGAAAAAAAGCAGCGATTCAGGGAAGCGTCAGTCACGACGGCTTCGTCGTTCACGCATTAAAGGAGCAGAATGAAAGAGTGCAAGGCCGGCTACACACGGAGCATACGTCGCCATACACCGACAGGCACGCACACACACACACACACACACATTATTCACCCTCTCTGATTGGCTCAGTCCCTCCACCAATTTTCTCCCTCTAATTACAATTAAACTAGTCACGCTTGTTTCCATGCGGAATAAGCACACTAGAGCCGGGCTGAGAATGGCTCGCTTGTTTATTGTAGCTGCGTTAACAAAAGAGCCTTCAATAACAAGGGCCTATGGTCAGCCTGACCTTTGAGGCTTCGCTCCTTTTTCCTCCGGACGGAATATTAGCAGATTGCTTCCGCGCACCGTCGAGGGGCTGAGAGATCACTCGGTTCCAAATGCCAAATTTTCAAGTTCTTGAGGTCTTCGGCAAAAGAAAGAAAGAGAGGAAGGAAGGAAGAAAGAAAGAGCGGAATAGGTGCCAGCCCGAACAAAGCCCCACTTGAAGGAAGAAAATGTGTTAAACTGTGCAATTTATATAATAGCACCTCACAGAAGTACGGTACTAACCGGTGAAGTGATCGTGACCAGCGAAGACCATCAAGGGCCACTGGTTGAATGTCCTCGTCTCTCCTCATTGAACAAGATCAGGACATTCATACACATACAGTATATGTATTGATCAAGTCAACTTTTCGTATGCAGACTGGCTTTAATGTCTCTCCTATCTGCCGAACGCAACCAGGTGAGTCACCAGCGACATCTCTCCTCATCGCCAACATCCTTCTAGTGACTACAGAGGAGATGATGTCCAACCAAACACTCGTAAGGGGCCAATCAGAGGTGTCGCAGCTGGCCGTTGATACAAGAGCTCCTACAACGGTGCAGCAGGAGACATTTCAGGCACTCAAAGCGCAAAGCGTCACCTCTAAATGTTAAAAGAAACAATAGTGCGTCATTATTGGCATTATTTCCACAAATTAGGTTGAAGAAAAAGTCTGCCTAGCTGCGCTGCTGATGGAAGCTGATAATAACGAGGCTGTGAACGCCACGCCAGAGTATTTTGGAGGATTTTACAGTAACCAATCCAGGTGCACGGTGGGATTTGGAGTGTCCAATCGCTATTGTGGATTAAATACCAGCGACTTAAGGTTCAACGCACCGTTTTATTTATTGCCTGTGTTCTTAAATGGAATCATGGACAGAAATGTAGAACCAAACAAAGCAGACCGCAGGGCATTAGCGCAGTCGCTGACATCACTCGTGCCCGCAGAGGTCTGGATACGTACGTCATCTGGCGGCTGTAATCCCCACCAGTGCTGCTTTTAGATCAGTTTCAGCGTTAATGCAGGTCTTTACCTCATTGACTAATGTAAGGGGACTCTGATCCTTTGTGGATTTAATCCACCGTTGGTAACATAACATTTACCGGGAGCTTAAAAGGTTAGCCTGGTCGTGGAAACAAACAGGGGGGAAAAAGGAATGTTTTTAACAATTATTAATTTGTTTTTTTTTAATAGCCGTGCCACCGAGATATTGCTGGAAAACCAGAATGGTGTTTTTGTCTTTTGCAGGTTTTCAGCTTTAGCCACACACCAAAAAAAAAAAAAAAAAAAAAATAGCAGACGGAAACTCGAGTACATTAGAGATTTAAGTGAAAAAGCTGAATGAAGGCGGTAGTACGTTGGAGTGGTGTTTGTTGTCGATATGGTCTGTTTACTTGCGGCTTGGCATGAGGCTGCTGTGTGTCTGGTGCAGACAAAAAAAGGAGGGGCATCGGGCCCCATTAGATCGGTGCTGGAAACAGAATGTCCCCTGTTCTCCAAATGAATGTGTGAATAACTTTGCGAGGGAGGAAAACACTGAGGGGAAAGGACAATTTGGGTCTATTAATAGTGTCTATAAATAGACCCAAAACTTTAACCTCTCTCTTCCTCCATGCAGTCGGACCTCATGTTCTTAGGCGGTATGAGGAAAAAGAAAAAACACAAAAATCTTAAAACACAAGTAACACTTCCTTTGACAATGTAAAAAAAAACTGTTTGGCATGTTTTGCGTAATAAATGTGATGTGCAGACTTGCAGAGGGACTAACTGGTTGTAATTTTTACAAGCATTCAAAAATAGTAATAGTATTATGAATATATAAAAAATTAAATCATAAACAATGCTCAATTAAAAATAGTCTCAAAGTTTACACAGAATCAATGAGCGGACTAGTTCATAGTTATAGTTATGTACGCAGTCATTGCACTGTATGCAATTTATTAACATCAGTGAATATTAAAATGCATGAAATGCGTTGGCTAAAAAAAAAAAAGGTGATTTACAGGATCCTGAACTCAACACGGTTAAGTTTGAACGTTTCGAGGCAAGAAATGTTGCTTTGCCTGCTTTGTGTCCTGGCTTGCAGTTAAAGGAACACTTCAGTGTGTTTAAAATGAGGGTAAATGAGGCGTTTATCAGTAGTCAGTATGTTAGCAGATGACTTTGACAATTCATTTTTAGTTGACCAAAGGCATATACAGCTTTTTGATTTCCTCCAGAAACCTCACAAATTTATATGACCAAAAAAAAACCACGGCTCTAATAAGTTCATAACATGCAAAAAAAAACAACATCCAAAGCAGTAACGCTGCCATAAAAATCCTCCACTGTGAGAAATAGATTCTGTATGAGATGAGATGTTCACGCAGCATGAAAGAAGAGCAATAATAGTTCACTTTGCTCCGAAACAGGGGGAAAAAAAAACACCACTGAAAAGTCCCTGTCAAGCTGCGGGTGCTGCAAAGTGTTGCTTTCTGCACCCAGCGTGCCTGCGGTAAACTGTCCCGTCCACACACACGTCCCTGGGACAATGCACGCCTGTCAGGTCAAATAAACATTCCCACGGCAGGCAGCAGCGCTTGCGTGTGTGACACGATGCGTCAGCATCTTCCATTGCGTCTCCGCGAGAGACGGAGAGAGAGAAAAAAAAAACGCTTGCTGTGTGACTTTCCCTTGCACGGATGCTCATTAGGCTGCAATCGTGTCATAATGACAGCAAGCATGATGGGACGCTGACACAAAAGACAAAAATCGGAGTCGGGGGCCTGACAATAACCGGTGGCGAACGGAACAGAACGGATCGTTCAGCGCTGGGTAATCAGTCGGTGGGCGACTCAGTGAGCCGCGAACACAGTGCGAACGGCTCGCTGGGTTAATGTCATAAAGAAAGACAGAAAAGAAAGAAAGAAAGAATCAATTTAGACAATTAAATACACTGAGGAGGAGGGAAACTGCTGGTAATGTGAACTGTCTCTCTTCTTCTTCTTCTTCTTCTTCTTCTTCTTCTCCTTCTTCTTCTTCTTCTTCAGCAGCAGCAGCAGCAGCTCTGCAGCAAACTCTCAGCAGCTCATTCATCTAACAAAAAAATAAATAAATCTCCAGAACACAAAAGTAATGCGCTTGCTATGTTATGCAAATGAGGAATGAGAGGTTTGAAAATGACAAATGTGGGAGGACGGCGACTCTCTCGCTTCGGCCCAACTTTGACTGATGACGAGCGCAACTCGCACCCGTTGATCCCGCCCAGATTTATGCACCTGAGGAGCCTCGACTCCAAACCCTTGTTTACAGTCGCTCAGCGCCGCTCGCCGCCGCTGCTAATGGCCTTTTATATATTTATGGAGGCTTCATCTTCACGTCACTTTGAGTTTGTGGTAAACGTGGCATTGTTGGGGAAACCTCAGGTGACGGCGGGTAAAGCCACGAGTCGGTGTGTATTAGAAGAGCAGCAGGTTTCAACGCGGTAACTCGCCGCAGATTTTTGGGAGCCAATCAGCTTTAAGAATCTGCATTCGCAGATATAGACTGAGAGCCATTTAGGACCTCAACACATCCTGTTTCCTGTCGCTACTTAAAGACGAGATGGGGACGACGTGATAACAAGTCAGTCACGAGGCCGCGTGACTGACGGCACATCGAGCGAATTTGTCGACAGATTTCCCAAACGTGAAACGGCACCACGCCGCCCGAATCAAATGAGCTGATGAGTTTGAAAGACTGAACACCACCTTTGGGTTTCTGCCTGCAGCTGAATTCATAAATTCATCAGCTGAAAACTGTTCCAACAGGAAGCAAACAGGGAGTTTATGTGTGTCCTCAGGCAGCTGGTGGTAATAACCTCAATCAGCTTCGAGAACATAATCAATTGTTTTTGTTTGTTCCCACAGCCGTGACCAACAACGGCGGACTTTCCAATTAGTTTCAACTTAATTTCCGAGCGGAACAGGTGAGTTCGACAAGAATTAGCTGCACTGCGCCAGGGTCAACCGACGTCAGCCCAAACAACTCCCATCCTGGCTTGTTCTTTCCAAGAAATACGTTTGTGATTGGGTTAGGGTTAGAGTGGAGGTACAGTCAAGGTGTAGCGGCCAATCAGATAGATAGAGATAGATAGACGGATAGATTTCCATTCCAAAAAAAAAAAAAGAATAAGGTGAGTGAGACGTTGACCTCAAACATGGATTATGAAGACAACAGAACAGTTCTTGAACAGCTACTGCACTTATTGAAAGTGTAATTTCCTGTCAAGCCTGAGGCTGCGTTCTAGTGCCGCTGCTGCTTGTCTTTACGTTCCAACACAATCCAAACGGCAGTTTGAGCAGCATCGCTTCATTTCTTTTTTTTCCACCAAAGTCAGTGAAATTACACACATTCACACAGTGCAAGCTGCCAAGCGCAGCCACAGGAGTGAGTGTGAGGTTGGAGGGCCGAGCAGCTGCAGCCGTGCCGCAGCAGTTGGAACAGAATACGTTTGCTTGAACGATCCCAGTTTGCCCAGCTGGGTACGAGTGGGAGAGCTGGGAAACTCTGCTTCTGGAGTTGTCTGTCTGCCTTTAACCCCTGAGCCACTCAGGCTGCTCGCCGCTCTAGAAAACGAGCGCTCCCTCAGAACCAGGAGAGGGAGGAAAGATGGGAAGAGTTTGGTTCTTCCTCGTTACTAGCGGAGAGTCGGAGACCTTTTTCCCTTCACCTTCAGTGTCATTAATTTAAATGTCACGCCTCATTAAAAACACTCCTTCAAACCGGGACCACCATCCTGAGACAAAAATAAAAAATAAAACACAGCGAGCTGGAGGCTGAACAAGGAGGGAAGACGTGAATTTTTTTTAATTCTAAACAAAGTTGTGTCTTTTCCTCTGATCAACGTCCCTGGAAGACACAGTTGAGATCCAGTTGGAACTCCATCCTGTCGACTTGCAGACTTCAGTGCATCGGGGATGCAATTCCACGTTGTCGTCGCGTTTATTAGGATGACGAGGGCAGGAGAGATTATGGTTTTAGCAGCAGTGCGCAGCTGCGATTGCCTTCACTATTTTTGAAAGCATCGGGGCGGGACGGCGGCCCGTTCTGGTTCTGCAGGAAGAGCAAGGGAAAATCTGCCAGGTGAGCCGAGTGCGTCGTGCCTGGTGCTTCTGCTGTACCTGCTTCGCTCTCTCTCCTCCTCACCGCGGCAGCACCAGCGTTGGAAGGCCTCCGTTTCAGGGCTTATCCTAAGATTAGTGCCTGGAAAAGTTCATTCTGCCCCCGGGAGACCCCGTGGTGAAGTGAGCTCTCGGCAGCAGCGGCCGATTGTGTAACCGCTGGGAACTTTTGATTTTGTTGTACTTGATAAAAGCAGGAGGATTAGCGCGGGAGGAGAGCCGCCACCTGACCCGCCTTCTGCTCCCCTCCGCTGTCCCCCAATGAACCCACAGCAGCAGCAGCAGCAGCAGCAGCAGCAGCAGCAGCAGCAGCAGCAGCAGCAGCAGCCAGATGGGGAAGGGGAGATTCTCCAACCTTCTATATCGAGTTAAGTGTTGCACCAAAGACAATATGAGTGCGTTGGTGCAACCCCTCTTGCACAGCTTTTGAACTCGGGAGCCGGGAAGCAGATGTGGTCCCTTATGGGTTAATCTGCCACGGTCCTTAATCTCCATATTTATTACACACTGGACAGCTGGGCTTCTCCTGAGTCCTTGCAGCAGCACTTCATAGCTGCCTCCAAAGATGGAAACAAAAAATAAAATCCGAGCGAATCTTCATTTTAATATCGCAGCTTACATTCAGACCTTTCTACAGATTTACATCCAGCTGAGTTGTGTGGGAACGTTTTTTATTTCATTGTTACTCTAAAAAGGAGAACATGTGTTGATGTGCGAAAACCTTGCACTTTTCATGCACTTGCATCGACCACTCGCACTAGGAAAGGAAATTCCCACTACGGGGATGATGAATGTTCAACTGAGGTGGAAGAAAAAAGTACAGAGTTGAGCAAATTGAGCTCAGAAGCAACACGAGGCAAACGTGGCCTTGTTTAGACGACAAATCAGCCAAGGAAACACACAAAAAAAGATCAGTCATGCGGAAAGACGCCAGGCGGCTCTCCAGGTTGGTTGGCAGCTTTAATATAAAACCAAAATTCAGCCGTGAGCATCGCTCTCAGCGGCAACACGCAGATTAAAAAGGCATAATAATAACTTTAGCTAAACAGCACATTTTGCTTCATCTGGCAATGAGATTACCTGGACTGGAATATTGTGGAATAAGCCGTGGAGGGAAGACGCTAATTAGGGCTGTAATCTTATTTCTCCACAGCAGCTGCTATTGTTTGAGTATTTTTCTTTTTTTCCAAAAAAGACTTCTGTTTAGTCTGCTTCGTTCCTGTCCATCTTTCCACAGAGCTGAGGAGGCCAACAGTGCAGCAGCAGCAGATCATCCCGTCCTGTCCCTCTGGCTCCAAATCAAGATGAAACGGTTGCAAAGGTGAAAACCTCCAACTCCCTCCCCTCCTTCTTTTGACTTCACGTCATCTTTTTCTTTTCTTCACACAAACTTTCCACCGGACGGGAGTGACAGTCACTGCAGCACTTTGCTGCTCCTCAGAGGCTCCCTGGAAATGAGAATCCACGTCTCCATGCAGGAGGGCAGCAGGGGTTAAGCTCCCTTTTTTTGAAGATTACGCTCAACTTTCCAGAGGCCTGGCCCCAGACACTAGCCCCTCGCCGCTAATCCAGCGGCACGGGCTTCCCACTCGCTCCCACTGCGAGTCCTTATTACAGCGGCTGATTAAAACAGGCGAGGGCAGCGGAGGGAAAAGCAGCCGATACGAGAGGAGAGCAACGGCGGTGGAGGAGGAGGAAGAAGAGGAGGAAGGAGAAGGAAGGGCTAAAAGAGGGTGAATTTAAAGTGCTCACACTTCAGTGGCAGGAGAATAAAGCATGCAGCAGCAGCGGCGGCTGACTCTTGATTAGCTCTAAAGCTAATGCTTCCCACTTAAATTGAATCACACGACTTCCACTGAGCTCGGCTAATACGCAAGAACTTCAGAGAAAACTTGTCAGTGACATTCCAAAAAAAAAAAAACAATAGGCCGGTGTAACACGCGCTGGTCGGGAGAAAAACTGCACTGCGAGGCTCACCTTCACTCCAGCACCACCGACACCCAACCTGCAGGGTGAGCTGTGATGGATGGATGGATGGATGGATGGAAGCACCCATCAACACAACACGCAACAAAACACAGACTTCAGGACAGGTTTGAACCCGCAAAAGGAACCAAAAGTTCCCCCAACTATTGCCGACAAAGTTCCAGGAAGCAGACGGTACAAATCTTTAGCTCGACATCAGCCAAGTAGCTAAAAAAAAAAGAAAAAGGCAGGCAGGCAAGAGGGAGATAACATGAAACTGTTTACTAAGTCTCCAAGTGCAAGCGGCCACATCGGACTGTTTGTGTTTCAGGCGTGACGCGATTTATTGACGCAAGATTCCCCCTTCAGCCAGGACCTGCCACCAAATGCTGCCTCCGGAGGGCAGACAGGAGGGGAGGGGGGGGTCGCTGGGATGAGAGAGTTTGTCTGTGCGTGCGTGTGTGTGTGTGTGTGTGTGTGTGTGTGTGTGTGTGTGAGTGAGCTCTGGCTCCAAGGCCGTAAAAACCCAGTTCCAAAATGCCAAGTAGCATGTCAACATGCCAGCCGTTGCCACCCAGGTTGGTTTCGGCCGGACAAAAGGGCCCTTCAGCGCTCCCCGACGCCGCTGCGAGGACGGGAGACGGTGCTCCGTCCTGTACGGAACATCAGGGGCCTCGGCGGGCGGTGTTTGTTCGCGCAAGGGAGACGGAAGGGCGAAAAAAGGTGGAAAATGAAACGGCAAAAACTGGAGGTGAAGCTCCAGAGTGAAAGCTTTGGCTGTCTATTAGAGAGAGCCGCCAGGGAAAATAAACACAGATTCTCAGGAGAAGTTTGACTGTTTGTTTATCGATAAAACAAAATGGGGTGAGGAACAGACCCCCCGCCCCCCCCAACACACACACACACACACACACACACACACACACACACACACACACACACACACACACACACACACACACACACACACACACACACACACACACACACACACACACCTAAAAACCTCAGATTCTAGAGGAGATGGTGCAAATGAAGATTCAAGACGCGACAATTTGCTCGGGGTGAAATATTTGCCGCTCGAGCATTACGGGCCCTATTAAATATCCAAGGACATTCACAAGCACACTCGTAAAGGTCTAATCCAAAAACCATAAACTTCTGTGAGAGGTTTGGGGAGTGAGGCACGGATTTAAAAAGAAAAAAATGTGGATGCTGCACAGAATGGAAGTGATTTAAATAGTCGGAAATTTGAGGGAGGAAAAAAAAAAAGAAGAAAAAAACCCAGACTGTAAGCTTCCACTTGCATAACACCATGTGTTTAAGAAAACAGGAGAAAATCCCTGCGATGTGAATGGCCAGGAGCGTCCACTCTGACGTCAAGCCTGCTGGCTGGGACAACACAAGGTCCCTGCTCACAGTTCAAGAGCAACAAAAAAAAAAAAAAAACGCAGTTGGAGTTCTGAATCGGCAACAATCGCCACAACGTCACTGCTTTCAAAGCGGCAAAGACACCCGGAGCATGATGGGACGGCGAGGACACAATCAGCCTTTCATGCTCTCTGGCTCTGCAGTGGAGAAAACCAGAGCCGCACGTTGGCTGCGAGTGAAGAAACCGCTTCCCCAGGGGGAATCCCCCGCTGTTTGAGGTCAGCAACAGCAAATCCACTTCTTTTCCTCTTTTTCTTTTTTTTTTTTTTTTTTTTGGAGCTTGCAGGGGGAAAATCTACAGTCACACATGATGCACCAAAAGTCATACAGTCCAAATCATGCGTGTGGAAAGTTGCCCAGGAGATATCAAATTATAGCCGGTGCGTAGTCGCTGCGTCCGAGCAGAACTCCAGAGTGTCATCACTGTCGGATCAATCCAACAAGGTCCACAAACGTTGCATAATTACAACAGCTCTGCGAGCATGTGACCGCTCCCACTTCAACATTACACAACTTTGTTATTGGGAGAAAAGCAAAATTCTATTGGCATTACGAGTAGATAATATTAACAAATTCAATTTGAGCGCGTAATCGTGTCATCTGTGCTTGGACGCGGCGTCAAAAACACACTGAGAGGAAAGTTCAGGGAAAAGAGACCGGCGGATGAAAGGTCCTGCTGCACTTACAGCCAAATACTCTTTGTGTTTGGAAATGGGAAGAAAAAAAATCAGGAAACATAAATTTAGCATTCTTCAACAATATTATATTTCTATCTTTAAACGAGACGGCGCGTTGGTTGAGTTAAAAAAAAAAAGAAAACGACTTCAAAGTGTAAAATTGCTGGGTTAGGGTTAGTCAGGTTGCAATAATTATCAGCCATCAAAAGACAGGAAGTGGTTGGAGTGCTTGCAAATCCAGCCTGCTTTTGTACATTGCTAGCAGGCTGAGCAAACTTTGAGCACTGAACTGCTGTCTGCCCCTGAAAGGCAACGTATTAAACGGCGCAATGTTGGATTTCAGTGACTTCAGTATCTGCAACACGCCTCTTCCACCCAAAGAGCACAGCCACGCAGGAGGACAGAGTTTTTAACCGCTTACCAGATCGACTGTGGGAGGTCATTGTTGCAGTGTCAGCGTGGGGTCTGTTGTCATCACCACCAAAGGCTCTGTTGGCAGGCGGAAGAGGAGGAGGAGGAGGGACGGACGTCCGCTGCTCAGGTCTTCATCACGCAGAGATCACAGGTGAATGGAGGCGGCTTCAGGAGCCTCTGAACCAAGCAGCCAGACTGCAAGATACAGAAATAAATCATATATTATATACTAGCAGGCAAGAGTGTGGACACCCCCTGCGAATTCAATGTCTTTTCTTTCATTCTCGTGACTGTTGACATTGCAGCGCCTCACTGAAGGCATCAAAACTACGTATGAACACACATGGAATCATGTTGGAGACAATAAAAGCGTCAAACAACTCAAACACAAACACGTCTTTGCTGAATAATGACACCTGTCTCGCTCATATATTTGATGTCTTCAGTATCTATCTGCAGTGTACAAAGTTGTAAAGATTTAAAAAAAAAAAAAAACAACAACAACAACTTTTGACTGCTAGTGTATAAGGATGACTAAAGAAGAATGGCACGTGATGACATCAGCAACATTAGGGACTCTGAGGATTCAGTATCACTTGATAACGTGAACAAACACAAGGGAAAAAAACACGAGGGACCTCAGAAACATCTTTAATAAAAGTGGCAGAAAGTGCGAAAGAGGCGACTCGCCCACGCAGTGCAGCCGTCAGCTGACAGCGAGGCGCGGTGTGATCAATATGCCTTTCCGTGTGACTCCACTTACTTTGCGATTTCATGGGACTGAAAATGGTTCCTTGTGTCACACTCATTACTGTTGTTAAGCAAAAACAAAAGAAGGCAAAGAGGCTAAACTCAGCCGGAGCGAACGACGGCCCGGCTGTCGCAACCCCCTTTAATGGACGCATGGACACGTGGCGATCGCAACAGCGTAAATAAAAAGAAATAACGTGCGGCCTGGCAGCGAGCGGTAAACAACAACAAAGACGCCCCCGCCCCCGCCCCCGCCCCTGCACGGCTCAATGAATGAATCAGTGGAAATGCAGCGGCGGCATGAAGACAGCTTCAGCCTCTCAGCGCTAATTGACTATAAATTATTCAGCAGGTGTGCAGAATTAGCGGCGCTGCCAGTTTTCCCTGCTGATTGCCGCGCTGCTAAAACTTTATGTATGAAAAACAATGAAAGGCTGGGTGGTGGTGGTGGGGGAGGGGGGGAGGGGGGCAGGGGGGCATCATGCAATACTGGTTTAGAATGTTTGGGATTGGTTGATTGATTGATTTATTATCTCGGACCGGACAGACTGGGGATTTTGATCCAGACCAGTGGAGACTCAGCCAACACTGTAATAATAACACGATAATAACGGAAAAGAATCCAGCTGCTGCCGTTTTACGCTCTGTTGGTGACACCCAGAGTGACACCCTGACCCCTTATTCCAAGTGAGTTTGTTTTTTAATTTCATGAAGCAAAGTTTTTTTTTTTTAAATGGTTCAAAATAGTTGGCAAAGAAGCAAAATGAGGGCTGGGTACTGTTCAACGTTTTCAGACACAAAGCAAATTTTGATACCTTGATTCCGATACCGTTAGAGAAAAACTTTTGTTTTTTTGATACCAGATGGTTAAAAACCATTTGGACCACAACCAAAACATCACAAAACATCTATTTTCCATTTGGTGATTCAAACCAGGATTTCCTCCAATTCTCATCCTTTACTACCAAATGTTACATTTTGCTTTATTTTGATTCGCCTTAATAAAAGTGGAGCCATTTTGGACTTTTTTGTGTGCGCAGTGTGTGTGTGTGTGTGTGTGTGTGTAACGGCTGAAACGGCACAACAACTGAGAGCTGGCAGCGGAGATGTCAGTCACACTGCATTAGGTCTCAGCACCGCGGTCAGCGATCTGTCCATCCATCCATCCATCCATCTTCCATCACCTCCTCTCTTGCACTCAGCGATGCAGGGTGTGGGGGACTGCAGTTTATTGCAGAGCATTTTTCCCTGTTGCATGTGCATCCGTTGGTGGAAGACTTTCTCTGATGCCTCCAGTCTTTTAAACGCTGTGCTTTTCTTCCATCTCTCGTTTTCAGCCAAACTACGTTTTGTGATTTGTGAAAGAAAAATTAAAACATCCTGCAGAGGCTGTGAAAAAAAAACAAAGAGAAACGCACGAGGAGTAGATGGATAATATAGACATCATTTGAGAATAAACTTTAAATACAAATGCACGAGGTCTGCGTACACAAACCCAGGCTATAAACGGGAATGGAGGAGAAAAAAAGATTCAAAGCAGGAAGTGGTGGGCTTCCAGGTCCAGCGATTATCAGCAGCTTCTCCACCTCCTCCTCCTTCTGTCCGAGGCTCCCACACATAATACTTTAATCATCACACGTCAAACACTTTTTAATCCTTCAATCTGTCGCCAGGTTGCGTTAAGTTTGTGCCTGCTCTTCTTGGAGCCACGGCAGTGTGTGTGTGTGTGTGTGTGTGTGTGTGTGTGTGTGTGTGCGTGTGCGTGTGCGTGTGCGTGTGCGTGTGTCTGTGGGAGTCTCGCCTTCACATGATCAAGCCACCGTGCAAACAAACACACTGGGATTGTTTTGTTTTTTTTGCTTTCACGCAGTGACGGCAAACTCTGAGCTCACACACACACACACACACACACACACACACACACACACACACACACACACACACACACACACACACACACACACACACACACACACACACACACACACGAGGAAAAGCACAGAGTTTGACGTCGAACCCTTGATCCCGGCGTGGCGCTGATTACAAGCCAGCCGGACGATTCGCAGCGTAAATATCAATTAGGAGTCACATTTTCATACACACGCAGCCTGTTGCGGTCGACGAGTCAGACGCTTTTTTTATGTGGCCGGACAGTTTTAGAGGATGAAATAAATTGTCGTGCGTGTGGGACTTGCGGATTTATCCCTGAAAAATTGTCTGGATGTATCCAACTTTTCCCAGAGCAGCGATAAAAAAGTGTGTAATATTTGGAGATTTTGAAGAGGAAACAGCGACACCAAGTGGTTACAGTTCAGATTGCAGCGCTCTTTCGCTCTCCCATCCCCTCCTGGGCTAGCCAATGTATTACGGTGGCCTGCGCACACAAACCTGGATACCTCGTCCACCTTCCTCATTGGTTTATTTGAAGATGCGAGCAGTCACCATGGATGTATTATAATAACTGGATACCGGACTGGCAATATGGCAGCGTGCCGATTCTTCCCAGTGGCCACTCGAGGTACTGCAGCAAAACAAATCCCATAGGTTTCCCCCATAGACCGCAATACAAAAATAAAGGCCTTTAAAACGGCTGACAGGACGACTGTGACCTGAAACGCGATACATAGCAAATCTTTCTATTGTAGATTTTTCGCTGATGGTCTTTTAGTCATTTCAAAAAAATAATAAAGGCCAGAAAATCAGCAGAAAAGAGTGATGTCACCAGAAACTTCATTGAAATGAGTGGAGTCTGGGGGGCTGGCAGTCACCCTAAATACAAAACGCAACGTCATGCGGACAAGATTGTCCACACCAGGCTTCCTTACAAATACGGCGGCGCAAGATGGCGGCCAAATCGGGAGCACAACCACTCTTATTGTGCTGCGATTACACACATTTATGAATGTATTTATGGGCAGTATATTAAGGTGTTAATCATGAATCAAGCCAAATATGACACGCTGGACCTTTTTCAAGCGCTTCAAAACGACAACGACGGCCGGAGGAGGAGCAGGAGGTGGAGGAAGAGTCGCTGCAACCGCTTCGCTTTGCTTTGCTTTGCTTTCCCGCAGTTTGACCAAGTTTGCACAGTCCCGCTGGTTCCGAGCGTGCCTGTGCACCGCAGGCTCCCCCCCCCCCCGTCACCCAGCTCTTACCCAAAAAATTACCGAGCCATTAATAGACTCAATTAGTGTCCATTAGCATGACATCCACAACATGTCCACAAACAAGCGCGTCGTTCCCAGAGCGCCGGCCCCTCCAGCACGCTCGCGAGCGCGGCGGGTTCGAAGTCAGGACACGGTGCTGGCAGAGCACAAAGGAGCTAAAACGGGGGGCTGCATCATCGGAGCGGCCCGGCACAAAAGGGGGGGTAGAAGAATCCGGGAGAGCCATTGGCAGCCATGAACTCATTTGGTGACCACAAAGATCGACACAAGGATTCATCAAGCCTTAAATCACATCAGTCGAGGCTGAGAGCTTCTGTATAGCCGCCCATTAAAGGCTCAGTATCCCGTGTACTGCTTTGAATCTTCCTCTTGTCTACTTTTACTGCGTCTCTACCCCCCCACCCCACCCCCACAGCCGGTTGGCCACTGTCCAACTTCCTTCCTTTTACTAAGTTGAGCGGCAAGAGGTCCAATGAGGGGAGAAAAAAAGGTGAAACGTCTCAAATCTTTTAGCTGACCTTGGTGTTTTAATTCAGAGGCAGTTTCAGCGCGACTGCTAGCGTGAGGCCGCTGGTGATGAAGAGGCCGTTTTGAAATATTGCCGGTCAAAAAGTTGTGAACAGCTTTACCAACTGCTTAAAAGGAAACACATAGATAAGATGGGGGAGCAATACGGAACATTTTCTTTTCTTTCTTTTTTTTTTTTAAATCTCTTTCATCACTGCTTTATTTACAGAAATAACTCACTGGCTAAATTTATCTGGAGATGCAGAGCTAAAACTGCAACTCGGGCTTCCACTTAGGGAGACGAAAGGCAAGAAGAAGTGGCTGTGATGTTTAGTTTTGTTTTGTTGTTTTTTTGTTGAATAAAAGTGAAGTGAAAGTGTTTTTGCTCCAGTTAAAATCTGATGTGAATTCCTCGTTTTATTTTCACTTTGTAATATTCTAAAAATGTGTGTGTGCATGCTATCTAATTTAGCGGAGGAGTCGACAGACAGATATACTAAGATGCCGCCCATTCACTAGAAAACACACTTGCAATAAACCTAGCCCTCCAAGATCAGTGCAATATTTTCCACATATTTTAAACAACTGAAAAAAAAACGAAAAAAAAAGGCAAATTGTTCAGCATCAATTTGCATGTCTTCCAATCAGGGCCCTGCTCTCGGCAGACCCGGCTTTCTTTTTTCCTTCTCTTCATTTTTAATTCCCCTGGCTGAGAGTGCGGCAGTGACCTTGATCCTGTGGGGCCTGCGGGGAGTTTATGAGCGTGCACCTCTGGAGCTCCTGACGCTGCTGAGGGAATAGTTTCCGCTTGCCTCTGAATTAAAGGAGTCTCAGCAGAGTGGAAGTAAAGCAGCGCCGCCGCTACTGCGAAGCCGAGCTTATCAGCCAATTTGCAGCTTTGACTTTGGCGGCCAAAGGGAAAGTTGGGAGGAAACTTTTGCAGCAATAATGAGCAGCTGAGTTTCCTTTTTCTTTTTCTATTTTTCTTCCTGCCGTCTGCGAGTGTGGAAAAGGCGTTAAAAAAAAAAAAGACCTGAGTTGAAGCTTCAACACAAGCAAGTCAACTGTAGTGTACAAAATAACTATATGTATGTATCTAATCAATAAAATATGTGTTCCCCTTCATCTAATGCCACACTCGCAAAGACAGATGACACTGATTTGTGTCGTGCAGCAGTGGCTGTTCTGTGTGCAACAGAACAAACAGCAGCCTGCTGGTTAGAACCTGAACCTGAACCTGAACCCGGTTTCAGGTTCAGGTTCTTCAGAGTTTTCCCAACAGCTGAACGGCAGGTTCTCCAGGACTTCCAATCACATGCATGTGAGCAGTCCGGAGGTGCAAATGCAAATGGATGGCTGGATGGATGGATGGCTGGCTGGATGGATGGATGGATGGTCGTTAGTCTGTGGTGACCTGCCGATTTATTGTCCAGGTTGTAACTCTGCCCTCACCCCCAAAGACGGCAGGGATTGGCTCCAGCGAGGACCAGTGTTGGTAGAACCAGGATGGAGAGGTGGATTAACGCACACAGTTCTCATCAGTCACGACCTGGACCGCACTACAATTCCATCCATCTGTTGTCTTTCAAGGCTTCTCTTGCACTCGGGGTTACAGTGGGCGGGGCCAAAAGAGAAAGCCCAGCCCACAGGGAATTGAACCAGCGACCTCCACGCTGCCTTTGTTGGGCCCGTGTTCACTTATGTTTGTGTTTCACGCAGCACATTTTGCACCCTGACGACAAAGGTATCGTACACAAACATACACACAAACACACAACCTGAGAAAATGGTCTTGAGTTTCTGCTGAAGCTGAGCTGTGATTGGCTGCTGGTGCTGCTCTCTGGTGTTTACACTTGATGAAGCCACAAGTTGACACCCAGAGCTGCGGCAGCGGCGGTTCAAACCCCAGCACACACACACACACACACACACACACACACACACACACACTGGACGATTTCACGTCTTCGCACCACTTTTCCACAATTCCTCTTCCGGGAAACCGATTACAACTAAGCCGGATGTGTCAGAAATGGCCCAAGGAAATCAAAGTACGACTGGTAAAGAGCAAGTAACTAGAAAATTAAGCGCTTTTCACACCACGACATGACATCAACTGAGTTAAACTTCAGCGAGTGTCGTAACACCGCCAGCGGTACTTTTCTTTTCATCAAATCCACTATGATTTTCTTTTTTACGATTATTTATTTAATCTTTCAACCACCGGTGTTAGTGTCTGTCTTGTGCAATAAACACAAACCCCGTTGCCCCCTCCGACTGGTCGGCCAGGGTTCAAACTCTCGACAAGACAACAAGCAGCAACAAGCAGCAACAGCAGCAGCAGTACAGCGGCGGCGGCGGCGGCAGCAAAGTCAGTCCGGCTCCGAGAGCGCTGACAGCGGCACCGTCACCGCCGGAGCCTCGCCTCGCTGGAGCCCCAGCAGAGAGCAGCGTGTTGTTGTTTTTTGGTCTTTTTTTGGGAGAAAAAAAAAAAAAATCACAACTACAACAAAGTACATAACCTTTACCTGAATGGAGCGACTGGTTTCCTCCCCGACACTCCAGCGGCATCTGGTTCGGAGGGTTTTAGGACCCGTCGGCGTTCCGCTCGTCCCTCCAGCCAGCAGCAGTTCTGCCCGCCTGCCTGGCTGCCACAGACATGGTCACGTGTTGGACGTTTCCGTAAGGGGGGGGGCGGGGTTTGTGGGCGAGGATGATTGACATCTGAGGGAAAAGGACGTCAGCATGGAGGAAGAGCGTCATCCTGCTAGTAGAAGTAGAATAGAAAAGAATAGTACTCCCAAGTTTGTTCTTGTTGTTGTTAGCTGCGCTCTATGACTGGATAAAAAGATGGACGGCGCTTCCGGTTTCCAAAAAAAAAGAGGTCAACACGGAAGTACGAAAAAAAAAAAAAAACTGCATTCTTTAATTTGGCCAGCAGGAACTGCCAACGTTGTTTGCAGAAAAACTAAAAAAAAAAAAAAAATTCTCTCTGCTATTATTAAAAAAAAAATCAGTTCGAGTAAAAGCTGGCCATGAAGTAAAGGTTTTGTTTCAAACTGTAGACATCCAAACATGGAATCTTCTAGTGTATAATACCAGATGGGAAATTAACAATTATCATCAGTTTTGCCTCTGGTCAACCGCCTGTGCATGTTGGAGTGACAACACAGAGAATGTTGAACATTGGAAATCAGTGACCATGACAGTTGAGGACATTATTGTCGCTAAACTTGACTCTGGTGCTGTTAAAGTATAAGACACACGTCTTCATTGCAGTTTGTGAAATCTAACATGCACGCAGCAAGGTTCTTCACATCTATTCCATTCAGTAAATATTGTAATTGCAGACGTGCATTTTAACACGTTTGACAGAGTTGTGTCAATGTGTTGTTTTCTAATCTCACTCCCCTTTGCAAGTCTTGTCGTTGATGTCTGTAGTTTTGTCAGAGGTTCTGTGTAATCATATGTGTGCACATGCATGAAGCTGTTTTTACACACAAATTTTCTCATTTCGGAATCAATAAAGTTCCATCTTATCTGGTCTTTTAACTATAATGATTGTATTATTTATTTAACGCATGTGCATACAGAAAGTAATGACACGCAATGTGTAGAAAAAAACGTTTCACTTGTAAAACCACAAATTCACACAGTTCTGCAAATGACTTCCCTGTTTTGTTTCCTGGTGTAGCCTTGTTATCTCCCTCCTCCTTCAGTTTCACCTTTTGATTCTTCCAGCTTTCCTGCCAAAAACAGAACGTGCATCAACTTGTCATGTTCAGCAAGTCACTCAGGCAGAGAGCGCTCACCCTCGGAGGCCCCGGCGCTCCATTTAATTGCCAAAAAACGTAAACATTTCCTGTGCTCTTTGAAAAGCAAATTTGAAGAGACAGCCGTTTATGTACTAGTTTAATTTAATTTATTATAATTCAACTTGCGTCCAGCAGTTACATTTTCAGGCAGTAAGAAAAAAAATATGTGCAATTAAAGTCTCATGAGTAAATCTGAGAGTAGGATCCTATTTTTGGGGGGGGGGGGTTAACACAGCATGAACTATATTTGTTTCCTCTGAAATGCTCTCGGTTGCACATTAGAGAGTTCTGCTAGATCTCTGCTCTTTTTTTTGCACATTTGTGTTCAATTTTACAAGCAGACAAAAACGGTAACGGTAAGCAGCAGTGTGCAACCTGCAAGCTGTGATTGCAGCTGGGCTTTCATTTTCCTGTTTTGCTCCCGTTTTTTTTTTTTTTTTTTGAAAGGGCAAACACCTTGAGTTTTTTTCCCTTGGTAATTTGCTCACCTGCACATACTGAAAGTCTTTGATTACTAAAATCCCAGAGACCAGTATGGCTGCAAAAGTGGATGCCTTCTAGAGGCATAAAATAGTGAGTCTTTGAGGGAGGCCTGTAATTATCAAGTCACATCTCTCAGAGCTTTCAAAAGCCAAGCGTGAGCATTAAAGGGGGTTGACGGCGGCAGTTTTTCTTGGATCTCAAACATGTAGGAAAGACATCAGTTTAAAACAGGCATCTCAGAGACTGAAAACAGGGCGACAAACTGGCCTCGGTGGATGACACTCAAGCTAATGAATTGTGCATCGCCTTCTTGTGCTTCGACAGACCGAGACAACAAAGATGGATTTGCATAGACCACAGATAGATCCTTACTAAACAATGTAAAAGTCTTACAACACTGGTGTGATAAGGAAACAGCAAAAAGGGGAAACAAACAGGACTACAAAATGATAGATTTCATGATGCCAAACTTCATACAACACAAGTGTGAACCCTGCTGCTGGGTCGCCAATCGGAGAAGAGGTGGAAGCCGGCTTTGCCTCTCAAAAGAGAAACAAACAAACAAAAAAAGACTGACAACATAATCAGCAACCACATGAGGAACCTCCTCGTCCACGACGGCAAAGCAGATAAAGCAGATGTGAAGATAGCTTTGGGATGACCGTAGCGCTGGGTCCTGACAGCGTAATAAGAGCTCTGTGTCACACTCAGTGACACACTAAGCCATTAGGACCTGCGGGCCGCACGTCCAGAGCTAAGGCGGACGACAAAAGCAGCGAGATAAACCGCCGGTACCCGGAGCCACAACAGAAGATTTTATTAGGAGCGTTTTCTTTTCCATCGCCCACGTCTGCTGGAGGTCACAGAAGAAGGTTGCTCCTGGTTTCCTGATCAGTCTAACTGCAGTCCAGAGCGCTGGAGCCTGAGGATTTCATACAGGAATAAACATTTATACAGTGTTTCTTTTGTTCTTTAGTTTTTAAGAGAAGAATCTTAATCCTAAGAAAGTTGAAGGTTCTATCTCGCAAATGAGAGCCTACGATAAAGAATTGTCCAGGCTCTATCCTCGCCTTCATCCGAAGACAGTTGAGATTGGCTCCACCCCCTAGGATCCAAAACGCAGAATAGTGGAAGTGGGTGTAGAAAATGAATGAGCAAATCTTCTAAATCTTTGAAACAAATCAATCAATTTAATTTTAGGATCCTCTGTCGGCAAAGACCAAGTAAGGTCTTTCACCAAAGTTCCTCCAAATTCAGGAAACCAACTGTTTTGAGTTCATGAATTTACAAAGACAAAAAAATCCATTTTCCACCCAGGAAACACACATATTTTCAATCAAAGTAACCTCACAGACGGATTTAGACTTGTGAGGTAAAAGAAAACAAAACTGGATGACAAAATGTGGAATAGAAGCTTCAGAAGCAATGTAGGGGAAACACCCTGGCAGCCTGGAAAAGTACCTATCAGCTTTTTCCCACTGTGAGTCCTCTGCAGGACTCGATGACGGATCCATTGTTGACTTCCAGAAGTGTTGGGCGCCTCGAACAGCCGAGGATCCGATGTCTTCTGCTTCTAATGAAACGGCTGCACACCTGCTATTTTGGTAAAAGAAGCAGCCAGAATTGCAGGTTGGAACAGAGCAGGTGTGTGAGTGTGAGTGCGTGTGTGATTATTTTACAACAACCTGTTGTCGAGGTGTAATTTAATGACGGTAAACACAGTCCACTGCTGTGTGCGGTGGTGTGACGCTGCAGCAACTTCTTAAATCAGAGTCTCGATGGGTCGCCCAGTGGCCTCAGGGAAAACAAGGCTGTTGTACGCCGATGACATACTGTAAATGATAAAAAAAAAAAAAAAAAGGATGATTGATGAAGTGATTAGAAGAGGCCCATAAAGACTCATTGGTCTCAAACCTAAGGGAGTCTTGAGTGGATTTTACATTTGAAAAAAAATGTGTTTTCTGCTGTGTTGTTGGTGTCTTTCTCTTTTGTCCAGTTTAGCAACAAACTGGTGGCTTCGAATGAAAGAAAAATCATGTTGTGGGGTGTTTAATTTACAGACACGATTCCAGTTGCTAAGAGTTAATTAAGATTAGAGTTATTTAAGTCGCGACTGTTGTCACATTTGGCTTCTCCTCTTTAATAATTATAAAGATAATAATGGATTGGATTTATATAGAGCTTTTCTAGGCACACAAAGCGCTTTACATTGAGTCAACCTCAGGTTCTATGTTAGTTGTTTACTTTTATCTAGAGTATATTTATATAAACACTGAACTATAATCAAGAATTTGCACTGGCTGAATGGTTGCCTCCATTGGGAGTCAAGTTGACGTTGGCTCAGGATGCAGGATGCATGATGCTGCCACACGTGCAAAAATCTGGCCTGAAACTGTGACAAAATGTTCAGAGAGTGAACCGCCTTCTGTGATAATCTAATAATCTCCCTCTTTTCCATTAACTTATTCAATTTCCACATTTCAGCCACCCACAGAAGACGCAGGGAAAAGGGGAAAAAAAAAACGAGGCGTGTGTTTTTTGGATTCAGGCTTTAACTCAATTAAGACTCGCTGTCCCAGCACAGAGGCAGCGTTCATTCAGACATGCTGGTTTTGGTCCAGGATGCAGGATTTCTTTCCCGGAGAGTGGAAGGTCAACGTGCACGACCTGCAGAAAATGCACGGCGCTGGTGGCGGCGAGCCAGCTGGGAGCCGGCTGGGAAAAACGTCTCTGCGGGCTGCACATTTTCTCTCTCCCTCGATCGTCTCAGCTTTCGCTTTTAAACCTACAGCACATTAAAGAAGGCAGCGCTCGTGGAGGAATGTGTCAGGACCCAACAGTTTGATACAGCCAGCACATGTACGTGTATTCCCTCCTTCCGTCTCCTGCAGAAAAAAAAAAATTGAGCCGTGGTCAGCTGCATCTCGGAACGGAAGGTTTCGTCACTTAATACCTGCATTTTCAACCCAAGTTTCCAATGTCGAAGCCCGTGTCGAGAAATTGATGCAGCGCAGACCTGCACGTAGTAACGCTGCTTAATCAATCAAACAGTGTCGGACGTGGACGCTTCAAGGCGGAAGAACCGCCTTAAAAGGCTTTTACAAAGTGAAAAATCCTCAAGAGGTTGTGAAACGAAACATTGCAATGTATTTAAATTCATCTAAATTTTTATCTTTATTCTATAATGTGTATTTGCCTTGTTAAGGACTTGGTCTCTGTGAGTACTCGTACTCTACTCATTGTGTAAAAAAAAGTGGTATCGGTGCATCCCCAGTCTAAAGTATCGCGCTGCTCCCAGTGAACAGTCTGATGTTAAGGCGGAATGAAAAGCCAGTCCAACGAAACACACGCGCAAGGTCTGAAGCCAGAGGAGATCTTCTTCCTCCTTGGGCCAAGGTGCTCTAAGTCTATGCAAGGGATTAATGGCATCCAGCCCGCAGCACAATCCCGTTAAGCCAATCTGGGTGCCGTGGCAAGGTTCACCGCCCCCAGATGTTTTGGAGCTGGTTTGCATCCTTCCTCTCATGCATCTTTCCCTTCAGCTCTCACTCATTAAATCCCAGTCCAGCAACTCTGCTCACACGTAGCAGAGTAACTTGACTACACCGATTGAGGCCGAGAAACATATCTTAGAGAATCACGCTAAACCGCAGCGATACAGGATAATTCCTAAATATGTAGCTCAGGACGCGAAAGAAACGGGAAAATGAAGAGAGTTCAGGCTGGAAAATGTTTCCAACAGGTTGCTGGTTCAATGCTGCTGCTGCTGCTGCTGCTGCTGCTGCCCTAGTAGACGTGGAGAGAACACCTACAACAGTAGCAGCAGCAACAACAGAATCACCGTCCCACGGTGCCGCTGCCGTGCACAGAATGCAGGTCCGATCCACCGACACGCTGCCCGGAGGAATGACAGCGAGGTGGAAAAGGCCACTTTGGTTCATAGCAGAAGGGAGAGAAGATGTAAAAAAAAAAACCCTCCAGTCAGGCTGTGAGCGGCATTTCTATGGTAACAGCAGATTATCCTCCGTTACATAACTGAGGCCGTGCACTTGAACCCGCTTCATCAAGAGTCACAGCGGCCGGTTTGTGTCTGCTTGTATGCAGAGCAGACGACACAAAAAAACAACTGACTGAGTAATTCACTTAAACTTGTGAGTATGGTTAACTCGCAGGTGCACGACTCCAGGCGACTGCAGCTTTCAGTACGATTCCCTCGACACCCTCGACATGTTGCACGCCATCGTCCCAGAAAAGACTCTCGAAAATAGATGCGGTTTTTCTTGCAACAACGCAGCTCCGCTTTCACAATTTCCTGATTCCATGCAACGCTGCACTGTAAGATACGCAAATTTTGCCATTGCACAAGAGCTTCCCTCTCGGAAAAAAACTGCCTGCGTGTCACATTCCCAAAACACAGGCAGGAAAACCACTGCACAAGTCATTACGCAAGGTTGTTTTTTTTTTTTAATGCATGCATGCAAACCATTTGCTGAGCTGTGATGTCTCAGCTGGTTGATTGACAATGTCATGTCTCGTTAAAAATGTCAATAAAAAAAAAAAAAAAAATCCAGAGCTGATAAAACACATGAAGTGCCTTTTACTGGGCTGTGTCAGACAGAGCCAAACAGTGAGCGCCACCTGGGGGTTAAACCCTTGCAGTAAACACTGACAATCCTCAGGGACGTATTTTCCTCCCTTATATATTTTGCTCTAATAAACACCTTATGTTGTTAGGACACAGCGGTTATTAATTGCCGCTGTCACCAACAGGGTTGCTCGTCGAAAGGAAAAGATTACGGAAAAGTTGCAGATAAAAGCAAGCTGAGCGCTGAAAATGTGCAACCACGCTGTAAAAAGGTCGGATAAAGTCTCGCTGCGACACTGGTGGGAGTGACAGGAAATGGATGGAACCTCGCAGCGCATCCGTGTTGAGGAGCTCCATTCTGAAATTCCCATGGAGCCATAGAGCAAAAATAAAAGCAAAATAAAAATTAAAAAAAAGCCATTCCATTACTGAGGGTATTCCAATACCCTCTCTGAGGGTGAAGAGTTAAAAGCAGGAGCTGCTCTAAAACCACTTTGACGAGCGGTTGGCCCACGCTGAGCGGGTTGCCAGTTGTGCGTGCCATCCCGCCGTCATGGCATCTCCCGTGAAGTATTTCCAAACAGCCGGGCCTCAGGTCGCCTCCTGATGCTGCAACGCAGCGCCACAACTTAATACTGCGCCACGTGCCCTGAGCAGAATGTCCCCCACAAGGACCGTCAGGATTATTAGAAAAGGGGCCGATGTGCATCTGCAGCAAGGCGTCCTGCGCAGAAGCGCCATGTGCAGAGGAAACAGCGGCAGGCAGCGTGGTCTCCGCAACGCAACAGGACCCCTCTTTTCAATTTCCTGCTCCACTTTCCACGCCCGTTTTATTTCGCGCAGGGACGTTGCGAGGCACTGACAAGGGAGGGGGGGGGGGGGCTGGTGGGAGTGGGCGGGGGGTGGGAAAGTATGCAACATTTAGCCCATATTGCACCGTAAAGCCAAAACCAAGGAAATTGATTCTGTCAGGGGCAATATTTGTGATAATGATCTTGATAAAAGCATAGTGTGATTTTAAAAAGGGGCTTGGCAGGGAGGGAGGGAGTTCCTCCTGGGGGGCCACAGCGACGGCATCCTAACTGCTTTCAAAACAAGTGCAGCGCACTTCGCAGTAACGGCATTTTGTTAGTGTTACGGCTGTTCTACTCCTTCAACCTAAACCGATGCTGCTTGTCACAGACGTCAGGCCAGAGCGAAGCGCCGTTGACGCGCAGCTCTTTTTCTCCCGACCGAGTCAGAGGCCAAAACCGTTCACATCTGGCAGATGTCCGCTGCTGCTGCTGCTGTTTCCCTGCTCTGCTACCTGCGTCCCAGCTGACAGCAAGGCCTTCTGAGACGACGTGTCGATCACAAAAATAATCGAGCAAAGGTTTTCGTGCCAGACTGAGCAGGCTTTGCTTCAAAAAGGAGTTGAAACCCCAAAATTCAGCTTGTTAGACTTCAGGGGCCACAGAACCAGCAGCCAGCCGTGTCATGTGACCTGTTGTTCTCCAGTTCCGTAGCGTTGATCCTCCTGTTCCTCCAACCCACTCTTGGCATCATCTCGCTTGCACATCTCACTCACTTAGTCACTTGATGTCGTCCGACAAATCGTTGGCGGTTGCGTTGTGTTGTGTTGTGTCCCTGTTGGCTCACAGGGTTGGTCATGAGGTACATCTAGAGGGCAAAAAGGGGATCAGACACAGCTGCTTCGAGCGTTCAAACTGATTTGAATGGCATGTTTGTCGAAGACCAAAGACCAAGAAGACCAGCTGAACAAGAGGAGGATTTCAAATGAATGACACTGCCAAAACTGTGAGACAACATCCATCCATCCATCCATCCATCCATCCATCCATCCATCCATCCATCTCTCTCAATGCTCCTCCTTCACTCAGGGTCACGGGGCTGCTGCCTTGAGGTTGTTCTCGGCAGCACCAAACGATGACTGGTGTAGAAGGAGGGGGGTCGTACTGGTTAAACTGGGTGAGGGTGTTGGGTACTCCACACATTTGCATTCTCTAACTGAAAATCAAAACCCAAATGTCTTCTGACCTATCACCTGCCTTTATTAAAGTGTGTGTGTCTGTGTGTGTGTGTGTGTGTGTGTGTGTGTGTGTGTGTGCAGGAGAGACAGGCAGGCAGTGCTTTACTATTCGAGGTCATAAAAAGTTAACACGCAGAAACGCGCTCGCCGAGTCGGACTTCCACATGTGAGGTTGCCACGGGAAGCAGACACAACAACAGCCAACAGGAATCTATTACCGCCTAATTATTTACAGATGGTGCATTTTCTACACAGCCTGCCTGACGTTTCGCTGCAGCGGAACATTTCCACTGCAGCGATTACAGAGAGATTCACGGCTTTCAGGCTTCAAAAAACTAAATCTGCTCAGTCGCTACTTTTTTTGTTTGCCAGATCGGTCGGGGTCGGTTGTCGGATCTTTTGGGTGTTGAGAACTTTAGCTGAACACTGACACTATTTCCCAGCCCCTTTTCTTGTTTTTGTTATTGCTTGTACTGCTGAAAAAAAGAGAAGAGTGATACTGAGTATAACCTGAAGATGTGTGCAGCAGAAGGCGCTGACTCTGGCGGCCTTGGCTCAGCAGGAAACATTCTTTAAGTATCACGTTGCTAATAATGGAATGAAAATAAGTCCTCTCCAATTTGATGGGTGCGGGAGCAGTTTTAGCTTCTTATTCTAACATAATTCCTCAACAATAATGTTTTCCTCTACCTTGGAGCATCTCCTGAAACAATAGAAAGGCCGGAAAAGAACCATACAGGTCTTGGTATTTGGCTTGGCAAATGTCACTCGGTCAACTGCTGGTTCACATCAAACTGAAGTTGAAACTTTTACATCCGGCCCCAAAATCCAAAAACAAGTAAGAAGCAAAGTCTGACCACACCTTGAATGTAGAAGCATTATAAAACCACCACTTCAATGAGCAGTTGTCTCGGCTTTAAAAGGCTCTCGACATGAACAACTCACCTCGTGCCCATAATAGCAAAAAGCCAATCAGGGAGCAACGTTGGCACACAGCAGTTTGCAATTAACATCACTTCTTCTCCAAGAGCCAATGGGGAGTCCTTGTCTCAGCAAGCCTTTGATTAAAACACCAAATCTTATCTTTGAGCCCGTGCCACGCTCGGCATGAGGAACAAGTGTCTTGGAGTTCATTCTGAGGTCGTCCTATTGTATTTTAGAGTTTTATCACAACGCATTGTCCATTAAAACAGATCCAACGAAGAGATATCAAAAGAAGCCACTGCAGAGGAACCAAAAAGCTGTAATCTATTGTTTGGCCAGCAGGGGTCTGCAAACCTGGTTGCAGAAAAACTCAGAATGAGTGGCTGTCAGAGGTCCAGTTCTGAAGTAAAAAAAAATATATATATCCATAAGGTTACTTTAAAGTTGTCTCCAGTTTGATTCGAGTCAAGACTGAATATTATGACAATTAATATCTGTATCATATTATCCATTGACCCTGCCATTAAATCTATGCAGTTTATGGTTTTATCCCCAAAACCAACACGAGTGCTCAAATGTGACAGACAGGGAAGGTTCAAGCCGTCAAAACCTCTGAAGTTGCCTCGCCCTCCTTCGCACATTCGCTTCCCCAGCGGACGGACGTGAGTCACAAATGCAAACAATTCAGCAACATTCCGTGCCGAGTGCCAGGTGAAGGCCGGGGACCCGCTCTGGGAAGTCGGCGGCAATCAAGGACAGCATGTTTCTTTCACGGCTCCAATTATCAATCAAGTTGTCTAAATATCCCGTCACGTCACTTGGTGTTTCAGCCACGACTCGTTTTTCCGTCCACAATCTCAAACTCAAACAATGAGCACCTTGCACACACAGACACACACATAGACACACACACACACACACACACACACTTTGTGCACACGGCTTGCGGCGTGGAGCGTGACATGTTTATTATTTTGTCCGTTACTCTGTGTATTGTAGGCGGTCATTTAATTTACTGTAAGTTAAACTCCCTCTGTGCAATAAACAGGCTGCAAGGCAGGTGCTTTCCTGCAAGTCATCAAACTTTCATGCAGGCCCATCGAGCTGACCTGAAAACATCCCGGCCAAGCAGCCAGCGAGTGTATATTTTCTTTGAGGGTGACTCACACCCCACGCTGGCCGACTCGGCGTCTTCCAGATATCGAGCGAACACCGCGGCGTTCGAAGCGGCTGAGGCGAAAGCGGGGGAGAGCGTGCAGGAGAGACACCCCACGCTCGTTAACGGGCACTTCCTGTCGAGGTGGCTCCTCCAACCTGGAGACGGAGACGCAGGAGTCTCAGCGGGAGTGCAAAGGAACAGGGTCGAGACGCTCCTCCTCAACGAGGAGTTGTTTGCCTGGCTGGTGTTTTTGAGTGGAGGAGGCCATGCAGGAGCGTGTTTGTCTGGCTCCTTCAGGCTGTGGCAGCTGTTTTTGGCCAAAGGTCACAGGTGAAGCAACGGCAGAACAACAAGGACACAGAGTGAAACTTTTGTTGTTGTTTTTTATCAGTTCTCTATTAGATGCACACTGCAATTCCAAACTACTTGCAGCAGTTTGTAAATGCAAAGGCCGCAAATTGTGATGCAAGAGTTGAAATAACATTTAAAAAAAAACCTATCAAAACTTCTACGCAGTTCAGCCTCTAAAATTGACCAAATTGAACAGTTAACCACATTTTAAAGACTGACACTCTAAAACTTCGGTTCGGACCAGCAGCATCACAACGACGATTCCCATTATGTTAATTGTGTACTAGTGCCATCTAGTGGCGCTTGATTGAGTGAGCAAAGCAGTTCAGAGGAATTTTAGTTACATCTGCAGGAAAGAACAAGGGGTGAGGCTGCATGAAATATATAAGCTGCATTTACGGGTGACATGTCAACGTATGGAAGGGTGATGCAAATAATGTAGAAGAAGACTGCTGAGAAACACCAAAACAGACGACGCAGTTCACGATCCCAAAGGTTTTCCCAAAGATTTATTTTTTCTTATTTACAGTATTTAATACAAGTTACATTATTTAAAACAACCCATCACTGAAGAGCTTTCTTCTCGTCTTACTCTCTTTTTTTCCACTCACTCACATTCTCTCCACATTAACGGACTCCGACGTTGCTCTCTTCAACGTTTTCCTTGATTTTTGCAGGCGGCACACAATGACGACGACGGCCAGCACACTCACAAGAAGGAGGGCAAAGGTGACGTAAAGTCCGACTTCAGCGTCACCGGGTGACAGTTCCAGACCCAAGAAATCCACCTTCAGAGGTGGAGTAGATGGAGCCACGGTGCTCTGTGTGGGAGTCGGCCCAGGGGCAACTGTGGCTGTTGGGTGGGGAAAAAAGACAGACTTTTGTTCGACAGCAGCAAAATGTCATCTTTCTATCAACTCCCGCCGGACTCCAGCTCACCTCCAGGATCGGGAATCTCACAGTCAGGGTTGTTCTCCGGGAAACCGTTGCAGCTGATGATTTTGGCGTAATTGGCGGCCGAGTGTTTTGGAACGCGAGGCAATGTGGGATCGGAGCGATTGACGAAGAACAGCCCAAAGCGCTCGTTGAAGCCAGACGCCCACTCAAAGTTGTCCATCAGTGACCAGGCGGTGTAGCCTCTCAGGTCAACTTCATCTAAGATGTGGGCTGAAACCATGAATTTTAGACACAGCTGAAATAATTTTTTTACCAATGTTTTCCAATAGTACTACTCCTCTAGCTTTGCATGCACCGAAAAAGTGCATCAAATAGATGTCTGGACCAAATTTCAGCATATCAGTCCTTTGTGATGTCACACTGTTTCTACATTAAAGCCACTTCCAATTTCCTGACAACAATGTTGCTCTCGGATGCAGCCTCATTTCTTTGCAAAGACTGGGGAGGTTCAACACAGTACTAACTTAAGCAGCTGGCTGTAAACAGGGCTGAAGCTGCTGTTCCTCTCCAGCACCCAGCACCGCGTGTGCTCCAGGGTACAAGACAATAAAAGCATGTACAATTAAGGACCTTGATTGTATGTTTTTTGTGGATGAGACAATACCTTTAAGGGCCTGGTTGATGTAGTTTTTGTAGTAGTGTGTCCTGTGCATATCATTCAAATTCACAGCTCCTCGTTCTGAGATGCCGTTCTCTGTGACGTACACAGGCGGGTTGCCGTATTCATCCTTGATGAACTTGAGGATTTTCCTGAAGCCAAACGGTGTGATCTTCAGCCAGAAGGAGCCAGAACCAATCCAGGTGCGGTCATGTGTGACTGCAGCACCCCTGCATAGTGTGTTGAACATTAACCATGGGTTTAATAGGCCTAATGATTGACTTTGTGTTTTTCTCACAAAACATTTCTTGCTGTAGAGCAGACTTTTTACAATGGCCATGTAAAGTTGCTGCTTTTAAAAAGAGATTTTTTTTTTTTCAACCTACCTGTCCCCTTCATAATCCTGCTGATTTCCCAAATTGACTGGGTATGCAAGAACTGTGGTGTAGTGGTTAAAGCCAAAATAATCATGAGTCCCATTTATCCTTCTAATTTGCTCAGGTGTGAATTCAGGGAGCCTGCAGTGAAGGAAGATTTGAAGAAGAAAAAAAAAAAAAGAAAAAGTCTTTTGGCCGAAGAAATCCTCATAAAGTCATATCAGCATTGGCATTTTTTTTTTAAACACTATCTATGTTTCATTGAAAATTCTTACCGTGATTTGGGAAGACCAGCAGCAAGACTTCTTTTACGAATAATTGTCTTCATCAACTCTGGATAATCACCTCTGAAGATGGGATGAGCAAACCACCCAATATAAAACTGAAGAGAAATTATATGGTATAGGTTAAATCTAAATGATTGTTATCTTGTTCTTTTTTTTTAACCTTCAGCTGTAAAATTCAATGAAGAGAAAAAAAAATAATAATGAAAATAAGACCATAATTTTCAGCCATAGGCATCTTTCTTGTTCTACCTGCAAGTAGCGCTGGCATGCATCCAAATCCTCCTGCTTATAAGGGCTCCTGGGTTCTGCCCAATCAGAATTGATGGTGATGGAGATGATGCCGCCCTGTGTTGGTCGGTATTTGTCATTATAGAGGTGCCAGGCTTCGGCATGAGCTTTAATCAGGTTGTGGGCTGCAATATACTGCTTCCCAAATTTGCCTGAAACATTGGATTTCATTCACATTGTTAGAATTGATTATCATATAGCTACATAGATATATAAAAATATTTAATCATCTAATATCTTCCATCACCTGGAGCAAAGGTACCGTATCCATAGCCAAGGTTGGCTACAATATATGGTTCATTTAAAGTGATCCAGAATTTGACTTTGGATCCAAATTAGCTAAAGAGCACGTCAGCATAATCTCTAAATCTGTCCACAACAGTCTCGTTCAGCCAGCCTCCTTCTCTCTCTAAAGCCAGGGGGAGGTCCCAGTGGTACAGCGTCACCTTCAGGGAAAAAAAGAAAATGGTTAACCCAGCGATAAGATAACACCCCCAACCCCTCCCAAAAAAACAAAACAAAACAAAAAAACAATAACCAATAATTCATTCATTCATCTTCTATACCCACTTATTCCTATTCAGGATAACGGTGGTATGCTGGAGCCTATCCCAGCTGTCTTAGGGTGAAGGCAGGGTACACCCAGGACAAGTCGCCAGTTCATCGCAGATAAACAACAATGTCAATCATTTTCATCATGTGGATTATTAAGGTTTAGTCTAAATCTAAGTCTACAGTAAACATTATTAAACTGTGTGTCGATAAACAACCACATTACCCACCTGAGGCACAATGTTAGCCACTGCCAAGGCATCTAGTAATCTATGATAGTAGTTGATTCCAGCTTCATTGATATGGTTTTTGGTACCGTCAGGGAGCACTCTGGACCAAGACATGGAGAAGCGGTAGTGGGTAACCTTTAGCATCTTGAGCACTTCGATGTCTTCATCAATCTTGTTGTAACTGTCACATGCAATGTCACCGTTGCCACTGTTGGCTGTCCTCAAGGGAGTATGGGCAAACTTGTCCCAAATGCTCAGTCCCTTTCCATCTGTTCTCCATGCCCCTTCAATCTGTGAGGAACAATTTACACTTATGCTATGCTGACAAAGTACCAAAAAACACTTGAAATAAATTCAAGGATTCTGATGGTCCACTGATCAGTATTTACTTTTAATTACCTGGTAGGAAGCACTTGCGGTACTCCATTTGAATGACTTTGGAAACTCTCCGTAAAGAAATGTCTCTTCTTCAGGTAAGGGGAAACCGTTGTCTCTCATGACCTGGTGATAATAATGAGCGGAACGTTTGGGTGTCCGCGGCAGGTTTGGCTTGGTGAAATCCACGTGATGGAGACCAAATCCTTTTTCAAAGCCATTGAGCCATTCAAATGAATCCATAAGGGATAAGGCAATATATCCTTTGACATTTACACCGTCAATATTATGAGCTGTGGAAGATGTGTTAGAAAAGACGTGGATAAATTAGCACTAAAATGTAGTTCGAAAAGGATTCCATATTACCCTAGGACTTACCCTTCAAGGCCTCATCAATGTAGGTTTTGTAGTAAAATACTCTATCGATGTCATCATATGTAGGCATTGGATCTGTAGCCACTCCATTCTCAGTAATGTAAATTTCTGGATTGCCGTACTCCTCTTTGATCCAGTTGAGAAGTCTTCTCAAACCCCATGCAACAGCTCTCTGGTCTTTGATAGCAGTATTTGGCGAATCGCTCTCCGCAGCTTTTAAAACATCCTGATCAGATTCATATGACGGTGGAGTGAGTTTGCCAGCAACATGATTTACAATCATTGTAGTGTAATGATTTACACAGAACATGTCAGCTGTTCCCCTGATGAGGTTTTTGTCATCTTCAGTGAAAGAAGGTAGTCTGGACTTTGACTCATATTGAAGCTCGCTTTTGTTGCCCACTTGCCACTTCATTGCATCAGGATAGTCTCCATTCTTGAAGATGGGGTGTGCGAACCAACCAAGTTGGAACTGCAGAGCGCGGTCAGCAGCCCTCACTTCACGGGGATCATTAAGGTCTTTAGGTTCAACCCAGTCAGCATTGAGGGCAATGGATATCAGGCCACCTTGAGATTTGCGGTAGTTATCGTCATAGGTGTGGTAAGCCTTTGCGTGCGCTTTGATGAGGTTGTGTGCAACTATGTATGGAGCAGTGCCTGGACTCTTCACCTGTGGTGGGAAACTTCCAAGTCCATACCCTGACCATGCAATTGTCTGAGGCTGGTGAAAGGTTATCCAGAATTTGACTCGGTCACCAAAGGTGGCAAAGCAAAAGTCGCAAAAGTCATTGAAAATGTCAATCATGCCTTCGCTTTCCCAGCCACCAATATCTTGCAAAGCTTGTGGAAGGTCCCAGTGATAGAGTGTCACTATAGCACTGATGTTATATCTCTGAAGCCCATCAATAAGCTTGTTGTAATAGTCAACACCTTTTTGATTCAGGGAGCTGCGCCTGCCATCAGGAAAGATCCTTGACCAGGACAGAGAGAATCGATACGATTTTGACCCCAGAGCTCGAAGCATGTAGAAGTCTTCTTCAAGTCGATGATAACTGTCACAGGCCACATTTCCATTGGCATTATCAACTACATTGCCAGGTTTGTTGGTGAATGTGTCCCAGATGCTGGGCCCTTTCCCATCAGCATTCCAGCCACCCTCAATCTGATATGCTGAAGAGGATACACCCCAAGTGAATCCTTGTGGGAAAGTGCCGTAGTGGTAGAGTTTTTTCTCTAAGTTGGTTTGACCAGAAAACTTCTTCCAGACACTCCTGGCTTCAGAGGGGACAGTTGACGGAGGCACTGGAGTGTTGAGTGTGTTGGGTAATATGTTTTGAGTTCTAGATGTATCAAAGATCAACTCTTTGGGGGCAAAACCATTCATCCCAATGACCTCGGAATAATAATAAGCTGACTGTCTTGGAGTCCTCGGTCTGTCAGGATGGTCAAAGTTAACATAGTGCAATCCAAAACGTTCAGTATAGCCTTGGGGACCTTCAAAGCCGTCCATGAGCGACTGCACTGTAAAGCGCTGCACGTCAACACCATCTTTAATTGCTACAAATTGGAAAGACAAAGCAATGCATTAACAATAACCTATTTTTAGTAAAAAAAAAATAAATAATTAAAGACATGGTCTGAATTGGAGAAATTAGCAGGACAAACCTTTCAGTGCTTCGTTGATGTAGCTTTTCAGGTACTCTACTCGCTGAGTGTCATTTGTATCCCTGTTACTCTGAGTTGGCATGCCATTTCCAGTTATGTAGACAGGCACTTTGGTAGTTTTCAAGTATTCTGTGGAGATGTAGTTGAGCAGCCTTCGGAGACCCCACGGTACAGAGGCGATCCATTTAGAGTCTGTCGAAGGCCATGATGGATCAAACTCTGCCTGAAGGTTTCCCACCCCCTTGGGACCAGGGGTGCAGCCGCCAACATGGTTGCTGACCAAACGAGAGGTATAGTGGTTGAGTCCAAAAAAGTCTGCTGTTCCACGGATTCTCTGACTTTCAGCAGAAGTGAAAACAGGAAGTCTGGCGGGCTCAGAATCAGGGCACTCTTCTCTTTTCTGTTCTATTTGATTCTTCAGTGTTGCTGGATAATCTCCATCTACAAATATCGGATGCGCAAAGCAGCCCAGCATAAACTGCAGATAGCGATCTGCAGCTGCTACGTCCTCTGGTTTTGAAGAGTTCTTAGGTTCAGCCCAGTCAGAGTTCAGTGCAATGCCTACTTTGCCCTCTTGTGTTTTCCTGTGCTTGTCATTGTAGACATGCCATGCCTCAGCATGGGATTTGAGCATGTTGTGCGTCACCTATAGATTTATAAAAGAAAGTGATACATGAGTTCAAAGTACAATATTCCAAGGAAACTTGTATCTTTTTACAATGTGAGCGGGGGAAATTCTCTCACCTGATAGGAGGCAACCACATAGTCTTTTACTCCAGGTGCATGCTCACCAGTGCCATAGCCAGCATGACTCACTACCCACGGGCTACTGAATGTGTTCCAGGTCTTGACCCTGTCTCCAAACGTGGAGAAGCAGAAATCTGCGTATTGTTTGAAGACTTCAATGATGGACGGATTGGTCCATCCACCGTTGTCCTGGAGTGCCTGAGGTAGATCCCAGTGGTAGAGCGTGACAACAGGCTGTATGCCAGAATCTATCAGGGTATTGATCAACTTGTTATAGTAGAGAACTCCTTTCTCTGACTTGCTGTCAGGCTGCCCTGATGGGAATATGCGAGCCCAGGAGATGGAGAACTGATATGTGTTGACATGCAGACCTCGCAGCAGATAGACATCATAGTCCACTTTGTTGTAACTGTCACACGCCAAGTCAGCTGTCCCATTGTCAATAGCCTTATTTTCATGACTGAATCGGTCCCAGATGGTCTCTCCCTTGCCACCTTCTAACCAGCCGCCTTCAACCTTGAAGGACTCGCTCGAGGTGGCCCACTGAAAGTTGGCGGGAAAGGACTCGTTCAGAAAGGCATCACGCTCGAGTGAGGTGACGGTGGCAAAATTTGTCCAAATTTTGCAATATGTTGTCAGGCAGGATGATTTGTGGACATTGTTTCTGTTGACATTTTGGTGAGAAAGACTGAAATAAAAGAGGAATAACAGGAAAACCTGATTTCTTTTCGGAAATGGATGAAAGTATAGTTAGTCTATTTTAATTATTTGTATACTCCATGATACCTTCCAGCAATAGAGTGATCTGGCTTTAAGATATGTGCCACGTCCAATCCCAGAACATGAAGATCTTCATTGGTCATGACTGTGAAAGCATATTATTTACATTGTTTATTAAAATGTTTGATGGAATGTCAAAAAATTGAGACCTAATAATGGACTGCTATCTCATTGCATCATTAAACAATATCAAATTTCACTTTATTTAGACAAACTTACCTTCACATTTTAAAGGTTAAGCTTAGTAATAATTGTAAAATTAATTCTACTACCACCACTACTACTACTACTACTACTACTACTATTAATAATCATAACAACAACAGCAATACGTAAAGTTCCCTGATTCAGGCATTGGTTATTCCGGTTAAAACAATTCAAGAAAGGGTTATAAAAAGTTTTATTTTTAATTTTTTATGACTTTGTCTTGATTATGTTGCCAACCTTTGAAGATGTTTTCATCAGTCAGGAAATGATCAGAAGAACAGCTGACGATGTTCACCTGATAAAAAACAAGAGCTCTTCCTCCACACCTTCCCTGCAAGGAAACAAGGTTCTTCTTTACAGTCAAATTGAACAAACATTCCCACAATGTGTAGGAAAAATAACAGGGAAAGAGCAAAAAATAAAAAAAATTCATGTACCATAACATTTTGCAGTTGCTCAGCCAGATTTTTCCCATTGGTGCAGGTATATTGAATTTTAATGGGGAGGAAATCTGCATAATTCTGGAAGATATCATATTGTGGGTAACAGTCATAAAATAGTTTTGTTGAATACTGTGCTCATGCTCTGGGGACGTGATCTCACCAGTAGCTGAGTGTCACACACGAGTGGCACATTACTGGCCATCACGCCGACAGAAACTCCTCCAGCTGTCGCACAAAGGACAGCGAGGCGTTGGTTATCGCAGATTTGAACAGGTTTGATAAAACACACACACACACACACACACACACACACACACACACACACACACACTACCTTATTTCATTGTGACCCTTGGTTGAACATTATTGGCCAATCCTATAATGTCAACAAATCTTATCTTAACGCTCAAGGCAACTGGAGCTGATTACAAAAAAAAAGATATACAAGATTGCATCTCAACTGTTGATTTTTACATGCATTCATACACATAACATAAAAACAAGAGCCCTGTTTTAATTGTATCCCAATTTTAGCTGCTAGTTGTCCATATAGGGCTTACCTCTGGTGGGAAACTGCCTGTGGTATTGCTGGTGGACTCTAGCGTGTGCCTCCTGGGCATTTTGCATCTCGGCTCCTTCAAGCTCATCCAAGCTGCTCAATGTCACCCAAGTTTGGGCCAGCGCTCCAAACTCGGCAAACACAAACTCGGCGTACTGCTGAAACCGGTCGCCCAGCTCACGGCTCTCCCAGCCTCCGTACCTGGCTCTCAGAACATCCGGCACTTTGGATCCGTGAAGTTCGACCAGTGGCTGAAGACCCACATCCAGCAGCTGGGTCAGCAGCTGGTGGTAACACCGCACCACGGCTTCCTGAGGTTGGCTGGCGAGGCCTGTTGGGAGAAGTCGGAGCCATGACAGCGGCACTTTGAAGTGTGTCACCCCTCTGCTGTGGAGGTCCTCAAAGTACTGCCTGGAGTCTGCAGGTAGGGGATGGCTGCAGTCAAAAACGTCCATCAACACTTCTTCAGCAGGCTGGCCATCTAAAACCTTCTTGTGCTGGTTGGCCATTGGACCTCCCAGAAACATCATCTGTCCTTCATGGCAATAGCAGCCGTAGACAGTGATCAAGCAAAGACAGAGTATTTTCCCCAAGGACAACATCCTGTCGCTGTGCGGGGGACTCGGAGAGTGGCTATAGTTGCGGCTCTTTTGTACTTACACTGTTTATTATCTTGAACTTCGTTACAGTGGTCAGCCTTGAGTGTCTCAGATAAAACCAGGGGCCTAATCTAACATATGGCGATCGATTCAATATGTGGGCAAAGGTCAAGTGAGAGAAATATTATTTGTTGAAATATGACAGGATTATTACCTATAAAGACAGACAGTAGCATTTTAGTATGAGTTAATTTTTTTTTTATCTACACAAAATGTTTCAATTTTGTTGTTGAGATTTTGAAGTCAAAGAAAGTTGTATAATTTTGCTTTATTATGCACGGACATTTAACAATTTCACACTTACTTGAAATTAGCAGCAAATGAATGGCAAACAATTAATGCTGATTTTCCTAAAAAAAAAAAAATAAGCTTTTGAAACTTTTCCTTAAAATATGGCAAGAATTTGTGTTGAGATCTTATTTTTACAGGCACTCTTTAATACAATGAGCTTGATATCTACCTTCAACCTCAACTGACCACCTAAAAACATTATTGATCGTACACACACTGTGGCCGTAAAACTCACAATTGCAAAACTTTAGTCTAATAGAGATCTTAATTGTTTGACAAAGCAATAAGCAGAAACTATATATGAAAGAGCTGGGCCGTCAATGTTCAACATCAGTGCATCCTGCCTAAGCCACAATCAGGCCCTCATTGTGGCTTCTGTCCCTGTACATCTTTTGCCTGAGTGGTTGCAGCGGCAGGTAGGTGAATGGAGAGGATCACTACATGCTACACTACTAGCTATGTGCTGGAGGGTGTGGCGGACACTGAGCTGCTTGGTCAGCATTTAATCTGCTAATGCTGCCCTCACGCTGCAAAACATCATGAGGCTTAAAGGGAATATTTAAAAAAGGAAACAATTTAATTTGGAGACAATGTATCGGTCAAATAAAAGTTTCAAGGGCCTTCTTAGCTGTTTAGTAGGCGAGGTGGATTGTCAAACTTTGGAAATCAGCTTTTTGTAAAGATGGTATTATGCCTGATCCAAAGTGCAACAAAAAAATTGTAATATTAATACATTCTTTGGAGTTTTAAATTGTAAAAAAAATATATATATATAATACTGGCATAATCTCGGTTCTTGCCAGCAGCATGACAGCAACAATTATCAATTATAAGGAATTAAAAAGAATTTCAGTAACATCTGCAGAAAAGAACAATGATACAGTTGCATAAAATATATGTAAGTTGTTTTCCCAGGTAAGATGCTTGTGTGTGGAAGGGTGATGCAAATAATGCAAAACAAAGACTGCTGACAAACACTTTGTTTATTAAAAGCACCCAAGCAGATGATTAGTACAACAATTGATCAAACACTTTACCTTCCTCAAGGTGCTGAAAATAATTTGATTAGATTTCTTCCACTTATTTACAGTATTTGAAAGTTATTTATTGAGTTAGTGAGTAATATTATAAGTTATATCTTAAGTTATCTTCTTTAAAACAATACCTCAATGAGGATTCACTCTCTTTTTTCACCTAACTCACATTCTCTCCATTTTCACAGAATTGACCGTTGCTCTCTTCAACATTTTTCTTGCTTTGTACAGGCCGTACGCGGTAAAGATGATGGCCAGCACACTCACAAGAAGGAGGGCAAAGGTGACATAAAGCCCGACTTTAGCATCCTCGGCTGTCAGTTCCAGACCCAAGAAGTCCACCTCCATAGGTGGAAAGGATGGACCTGCGGTGCTCTGTGTGGGCACAGAGTTGGTGGGCACAGAGTCTGTGGGCTCACTGCCAGCATCTTGAGCACTTCGTCTTCATTGTCTTCATCAATCTTGTTGTAACTGTCACATGCAAAGTCGCCGTTGTCGCCGTTGAGTGTCTGAGAGGGAGTATGGGAAAACTCGTCCCAGATGCTCAGTCCCTTTCCATCTGTTCTCCATGCCCCTTCAATCTGTGAGGAACAATTTACACTTTCGCTATGCTGACAATGTGCCAAAAACACTCTTGATAAGGCCAAAAACTTTGTGGGTTCACGGTTCAACAATTGCATTTGTTTACCTGGAAAGCAGCACTTGCAGTACTCCAGTTAAATGACTTTGGAAACTCTTCGTAAAGAAATGTCTCTTCTTCAGGTAAGGGGAAACCATTGTCTCTCATGATCTGGTGATAATAATGGGCTAAGTCTGCATGATCCACATGGTGGAGCCCCAGATTTGTTCTGTAGCTATAGGTCCATTCAAAAGAATCCATAAGAGATAAGGCAATATATCCTTTGACATTTACGCCATCAATATTATGAGCTGTGGAAGAAATGTAAAAAAAAAAAAAAAAGAAGTAGACAAATTAGTACTTCAGAGTTGTTGACAAGGAGCCCACATTTCATATTACCATTGGACTTACCCTTCAAGGCCCCATCAATGTAGGTTTTGTAGTAAAATATTCTATCAATGTCATCAAAACTATACATTGGATCTGTAACTAGTCCATTCTCTGTAATGTAAATTTCCTTTTATAGTCACACACCGTTTATGATCGTAAACTTTAAAAGTTTGATAAGTGTCAGTATAAATTGAGGGCGCCACCGTGGCTGGTGCAATTTAAGTGTTTGTTAACAGTGGTCAGCCTTGGTTGTTTCTGATAAAACCGGGTACAATTTAACTCATGGTCAACGATTAAATATGTGGTCATAGTCCAAGGGCGGTAATTTGTTGTCATATTACTGGAATATTACCTGTGAAGACAGACAGTAACATTATAGTAAAATCAAAATGTCTCAAAATCTCAACAAAATGTGTTGTTTTGTTGAGATTTTGAAGTTGAAGAACCTTGTACAGCTTTGCTTTTTATTATATACAGCCATTAACCTGTTTCACTATGTCTTGAAATCAGTAAACTAGTAAAGGAATGGCACACAATTAATGTTACTTTTCCTCAAAGATTAGACTTAAAAATTTGGATGAAAATGTGTCACATTTAAAAAAAAAAAAAAAAACTTTTCTTATTTTTAGAGGCACTCTTTAGCAGTGAGCTTGATTTCTACCTATAACCTCAACTCAATACTGAACACAGTATATATATTATTAAAATACAGTGGACATGGGCAAGCACAAGTACAGAGTCTTCCTTATCATATCACAATGCGGCTGTAAAACTTGCACCTGCAGCGCTTCAGTGTGATAGAGATCTTAATTGTTTAACAATCAAACAAACCTTAAATAACAGAGCACGACTATCAGTATTCATCATCAGTCTGTCCTGTTGACGCCACGATGAGGCCTTCATTGTGGCTTGTGTTTCTCTACATCTTTTTCCTGAGTGGTTGTGGCGGCAGGGTGGCGAATGGCGATGAGTTCTCCATGCTTGTCGCAGGACCATTGGCCACGAGAGCCGGGGACGCCTTCGACTGCAGCCATCCCCTACCTGCAGACTCCAGGCAGTACTTTGAGGACCTCCACAGCAGAGGGGTGACACACTTCAAAGTGCCGCTGTCATGGCTCCGACTTCTCCCAACAGGTCTCGCCAGCCAACCTCAGGAAGCCGTGGTGCGGTGTTACCACCAGCTGCTGACCCAGCTGCTGGATGTGGGTCTTCAGCCACTGGTCGCACTTCACGGATCCAAAGTGCCGGATGTTCTGAGAGCCAGGTACGGAGGCTGGGAGAGCCGCGAGCTGGGCGACCTGTTTCAGCAGTACGCCGAGTTTGCCTTCCTAGAGTTTGGAGCGCTGGCACGGACGTGGTTGACGCTGAGCGACTTGGATGGCGTTCGACCTGCTGATGCTGCCCTTGCAACGCAAAACATCCTGAGGCTCAACAAGAACATTTACCAGCTTTACCATCAACGCTTTTCTGATGAAGGTAAGAAAGGCTGATTTTACCGCACGCATGCGGACTTGCGTAGATAATCTCTTTGCATGCTCCAAGCCATTAACACTAAGCGTGATACCAAAGTATAATGCAGAGATAAGATTACGAAAAAGGAAATGATGACACTTTGCATTGACAACTAACTGTCTAAACAACATCATTTTAGAGTTCAAAATTAATATTTTGTGCCTCCCCATACTATCCTCCGTATAAACTTGTGGCCACCGCGACAGGCCACTCGCCTGAAGGGTTTAGGAGAATGTTCCTCCCTAGTGCAATAATTGAATTCAACAGGATACTCATAAGGCTGTAATGTTCGTTTCTCATTGCGTTCTCAGTTGTGCTTTACTGTATTATGATTTTTGTGTTCTTGTGGCTTTACGTACACGATTTTGCTGAAAAGGACAACTGAGGTAATCTAATTTGATCTAATCTAATCTAATCTGTTTGCACCTCCTTAGGCAGACAGCTGTCTATTGGGCTGAGTACTCATGACGAGGCAACTCTTGCACAGATCAGGTCTTCAGAATCAGTAAGCTGCATGTTGTTTTCTCAGTTGCAGAAAATGTGCACCAAACTTTTCCCCATCTCAGTTAAAATGATAATTTTGCTATTCAAAATAACAATTCTATCAAAAACTAAAGCATGTCTTCCCTTGGGAAAAAAAAGAAAGAAAGAAAGTAAAAAAAATAATAATAATAATTGAAAACATAAACATGTGCTCCAACAAGAATGTCAATTTGAAGCAATATTTGATGCACTAATTCAAAGAAAATGTTGCCATAGTTTAATTTTGTATGATAAAATCAATACAGATTATTTGGGGCTAAAACTTAAACTTTGATTTCGATATATCTTGCTTATCCTCACGAGTTGGGTTTCTAAAAACAAAGCTCTAAGAACAAAGACAGGTGTTGCAGCTGTCACATTTTAAATCATTTATGCAACGCTTCATGTGTACAGTTGGTGTGATTGGTTTTCTGCGTAATTGTCCCAGCACGCTCCTCAGCGTGTTGTCAGCAGGGTTTATGACCATCCATATCTGAAGCCTCTGATAATCTGCGAGCAAAGTTTGAAACTTTGATAAGCGTCAAAGTGTCAGCAACTTGTTATCCACATTTTATGCCCTCATGCAGCATCACAAAACAGCAAAAAAAAAAAAAAGTATGTGCATGTGTAATGAGTGGCAATAGAGATATGAGATGTGGGTGTGTATATTGATAGTGAAGTGAGCTGAGTGTTTATGATTAAACAAATGTCATATGAGGTGTTCTTCTCTCTCTTTAGCATGATGTAAGTGTTTTAAAAAAAACCTTTGAGTTGTAATTATTAAGGTGCAACACAAATGAAGTTTAGTCTTGTGTATTATTATTACTAGTTGACTGAGATGACACTTGTATGCTGGTCCTCCTGTTTCAAACAGATGGATTTCTTATCAGTGAACATACAGTACAGCTGTGCCTCGGCATTAGACTTTGAGAAGGAGCTGCGCAGCTTGCAGGTAAACACGATGCTAGTTTTCTTTATTTCTTTCATTCAATATTTTCCCATCACTGTCCCACTGTAACTGTATGACCTTTTTCTTGGTGTTTCAGTCCAGCCCTGATTTGTCCATCCTGCTTTACAAAATAACTGCTAAGGGCTGCTCAGACAGTCAGCACCTTCTTGGCAATTTCGTTCAGGGTAAAGACTTAAAAGCAACATTTTGTATTAATATTATTTAGGAATTAAATTCTAATGACATGAATGTTTTGTAACTTTCTGGAATCATCTCCTTTGGAATCATCTCAGCGTTAAATAACCACACAGATTAAACTTATTTCATAACACTATGATTTATAGGAGGAATAATCACATTTGAGTACGGTGATAAGCAAATACTATATTTGTTATCAAACAGTCATGAAACTGTTCATAAAGTGAGACACTTTCCATGACAGTACGCACCATTTACCAGATATGGTGTTTTTGTTTTTTTTATCATCAAGTATGATGTCGTAGAACACTATATACATATATGTATGGCCAACATCGCCATTAAAAAGAATAGAACAATGCTGACAGTTTTAATAAATGCACCACCACACAGCCAAGAAGGCATTATTTTGTGTTAAAATAAATTGTATTTAACTTTGCATCAAAATTGGACTTTTGACGTAAAATTTGCAATCTTGATCTTTAACAGCGTTGAACAACCATGATCTCAAAATTATGGGAGCCGACGTGGTCAACATGTTGGGAGTTTCGGAAATACAGAACATCCGACAAGGGTATGGAATTCCATTGAAAATCAACATTTTAATTTCGGAGTGAGAGCGGTGGAAGTAGTGGATTTTGTGTGTTTACGTCTTGGTTTAATATTCCTCACAGGGATGAAATTTCAGAATACACTGAAAGTGCAGTGGATGAAAACAGCTATCAGGCCATTTTGGACACCTTTGCATCCCAGACAACATCAGAGCGTGATGCCTTTCTGAACGAGTCCTTTCCCGCCAACTTTCAGTGGGCCACCTCGAGCGAGTCCTTCAAGGTTGAAGGCGGCTGGTTAGAAGGTGGCAAGGGAGAGACCATCTGGGACCGATTCAGTCATGAAAATAAGGCTATTGACAATGGGACAGCTGACTTGGCGTGTGACAGTTACAACAAAGTGGACTATGATGTCTATCTGCTGCGAGGTCTGCATGTCAACACATATCAGTTCTCCATCTCCTGGGCTCGCATATTCCCATCAGGGCAGCCTGACAGCAAGTCAGAGAAAGGAGTTCTCTACTATAACAAGTTGATCAATACCCTGATAGATTCTGGCATACAGCCTGTTGTCACTCTCTACCACTGGGATCTACCTCAGGCACTCCAGGACATCGGTGGATGGACCAATCCGTCCATCGTTGAAGCCTTCAAACAATACGCAGATTTCTGCTTCTCCACGTTTGGAGACAGGGTCAAGACCTGGAACACATTCAGTAGCCCGTGGGTGGTGAGTCATGCTGGCTATGGCACTGGTGAGCATGCACCTGGAGTAAAAGACTATGTGGTTGCCTCCTATCAGGTGAGAGAATTTCCCTGCTCACATTGTAAAAAGATACAAGTTTCCTTGGAATATTGTAAGTTGAACTCATGTATCACTTTCTTTTATAAATCTATAGGTGACGCACAACATGCTCAAATCCCATGCTGAGGCATGGCATGTCTACAATGACAAGCACAGGAAAACACAAGAGGGCAAAGTAGGCATTGCACTGAACTCTGACTGGGCTGAACCTAAGAACTCTTCAAAACCAGAGGACGTAGCAGCTGCAGATCGCTATCTGCAGTTTATGCTGGGCTGCTTTGCGCATCCGATATTTGTAGATGGAGATTATCCAGCAACACTGAAGAATCAAATAGAACAGAAAAGAGAAGAGTGCCCTGATTCTGAGCCCGCCAGACTTCCTGTTTTCACTTCTGCTGAAAGTCAGAGAATCCGTGGAACAGCAGACTTTTTTGGACTCAACCACTATACCTCTCGTTTGGTCAGCAACCATGTTGGCGGCTGCACCCCTGGTCCCAAGGGGGTGGGAAACCTTCAGGCAGAGTTTGATCCATCATGGCCTTCGACAGACTCTAAATGGATCGCCTCTGTACCGTGGGGTCTCCGAAGGCTGCTCAACTACATCTCCACAGAATACTTGAAAACTACCAAAGTGCCTGTCTACATAACTGGAAATGGCATGCCAACTCAGAGTAACAGGGATACAAATGACCCTCAGCGAGTAGAGTACCTGAAAAGCTACATCAACGAAGGGCTGAAAGGTTTGTCCTGCCAATTTCTTAAATAAAAAGCCATGTATTTATGTTTTTTCAAATATGCTATTGACTATGTTTTATTATGTCTTTCCAATTTGTAGCAATTAAAGATGGCGTGAACGTGCAGCGCTTTACAGTGCAGTCACTCATGGATGGCTTTGAGGGGAAACAAGGTTATAGTCAAAGTTTCGGTCTCCACCTTGTCAACTTTCAAGATCCCGACAGACCAAGAACCCCAAAGCAATCTGCATATTACTTTTCCCACATCATCAAGCAACATGGGTTTAAGCCAGATGAACGTGTTGTCTTTAGTGGACCTAAGATGCGAATTACTCCTCGCTCAGCTCCTCTTCCACCCTCAGAAGTACCATCCAAATCAAAAGTTGTCTGGGAGAAGTTTTCACCACAGTCTTATTTCCAGCGTCATATCTACCACTACGGCACTTTCCCACAAGGATTCACTTGGGGTGTATCCTCTTCAGCATATCAGATTGAGGGTGGCTGGAATGCTGATGGGAAAGGGCCCAGCACCTGGGACACATTCACCCACAAACCTGGCAATGTAGTTGATAATGCCAATGGAAATGTGGCCTGTGACAGTTATCATCGACTTGAAGAAGACCTCTACATGCTTCGAGCTCTGGGGTCAAAATCGTATCGATTCTCTCTGTCCTGGTCAAGGATCTTTCCTGATGGCAGGCGCAGCTCCCTGAATCAAAAAGGTGTTGACTATTACAACAAGCTTATTGATGGGCTTCAGAGATATAACATCAGTGCTATAGTGACACTCTACCACTGGGACCTTCCACAAGCTTTGCAAGATATTGGTGGCTGGGAAAGCGAAGGCATGATTGACATTTTCAATGACTTTTGTGACTTTTGTTTTGCCACCTTTGGTGACCGAGTCAAATTCTGGATAACCTTTCACCAGCCTCAGACAATTGCATGGTCAGGGTATGGACTTGGAAGTTTCCCACCAAAGGTGAAGAATCCAGGCACTGCTCCATACATAGTTGCACACAACCTCATCAAAGCGCACGCAAAGGCTTACCACACCTATGACGATAACTACCGCAAATCTCAAGGTGGCCTGATATCCATTGCCCTCAATGCTGACTGGTTTGAACCCAAAGATCATAAAGTTATTCGTGAAGTGAGGGCTGCTGACCGCGCTCTGCAGTTCCAACTTGGTTGGTTCGCACACCCCATCTTCAAGAATGGAGACTATCCTGATGCAATGAAGTGGCAAGTGGGCAACAAAAGCGAGATTCAACGTCTTTCAGAGTCACGACTTCCTTCTTTCACCGAAGAAGAAAAGAGCTTCATCAGAGGAACAGCTGACATGTTCTGTGTAAATCATTACACTACTAAGATTGCAAGCCATGCCACATTGAGGCTTAAGCCTACATCTTATGAATCTGACAAGGACCTGTCAGAGGATGAGGAAGGTGATTCACCAGCTACTGCTATCGACGGCCAGAGAGCTGCTGCGTGGGGTTTGAGAAGACTTCTCAACTGGATCAAAGAGGAGTACGGCAATCCAGAAATTTACATTACTGAGAATGGAGTGGCTACAGACAGCAAAACGACATGGGATGACTCTACCAGGGTATTCTTTTACAAGACCTACATAGATGAGGCCTTAAAAGGTAAAGCAAAAAAAAAAAATCGATTCCATCAGAGTAATTGCAGTGATTTTTGTGACTGTTTACATTTTACGTTTTGATGTCTTTTTCCTTGTATTTCATTTGAATAGCACATGATTTGGATGGTGTGAAGGTGAAAGGGTACATGGCAACATCCCTCATGGATTCATTTGAGTGGCTTCATGGGTACCAAGTTGGATTTGGACTACACCATGTAGATTTCAACAACCCAAGCCGACCACGAACACCAAAGTACTCCGCTCATTACTACTACCAAGTCATGAAAAACAATGGTTTCCCTATGCCAGAAGATGAGAAACCGTTCTATGGACGTTTTCGAAAGGACTTTATTTGGAGTACAGCAACTGCAGCATACCAGGTGCTTGCCTAGAATCAGCTATTGTGATTGAGCCAAATTTGAATCCTGTCACATGTATTTTTATTTCTGTTTACACCAACATTTTACACCGGTTGTTTTCTAGATTGAAGGAGGATGGAGGGCAGACGGAAAAGGTCTTAGCATCTGGGACACATTTGCTCACACTCCCTTGCGAGTGTTCAGTGACGACAACGGGGACGTTGCCTGTGACAGTTACCATAAAGTTGCAGAGGATGTTGCCATTTTAAAGCAACTCAAAGTGACTCATTATCGCTTCTCCATATCCTGGCCCCGGGTACTTCCAGACGGCACCAGAGGACACATAAACGAGGCGGGACTTAACTATTACCATAGACTTGTGGATGCACTGCTGGCTGCAAACATCCAACCTCACGTATGTGTCATTCTAGCCTGATCTCATGGCACTAAACACTACTGAAAATTGAAAGCATGTGACATTTAAGTATTTTTTCTTGTTGTTTTTTTAATCTCAGGTCACTCTGTACCATTGGGACCTTCCACAAGCTCTGCAGGATATTAAAGGCTGGGAGAATGACACTATCATTGAGAAATTCAAAGATTATGCTGACCTTATGTTTGAGCGTCTGGGCCAAAAAGTGAAATACTGGATTACCATAAACGAGCCATACAATATTGCCAATGTTGGCCATGGCTATGGAGCAGCTGCTCCTGGTATGTCTTGTTTTTTTCAAAACTAGTTAAAAGTTCACATTCCATTGAATAAGTATATCACTGTCTGTATATCTTACTGTATGTCTATATTCAATCAAATAATTATTTGATTATTTTTAATACTATCTAAATCACGCACTTATGTAAGTGATTTTGGTCTGGACTTCTTTAGGTTTCATCTTAAAATGTCTCATCTTGGTTGTTTGTTTTCTGTTTTCTACACAACTGTGTCCATATCACAGTGAACAAAATCCCAGTGCCACCTAAGCCAAAAATATTTTAACGCCTCTGTTTGTCTGAAGGTATCAGCTTCCGTCCAGGCACCTTGCCATACATTGTGGGTCACAACCTTCTGAAAGCTCACGCTGAAGCCTGGCATTTGTACAATGACAAGTACCGGGCGGAGCAGAAAGGAATGATCTCCATCACCATTAATTCAGACTGGTCGGAACCCAGGAATCCCTACAAGCAGGAGGACATTGACGCTGCCAGACGCGTAGTGCAGGTAGCAAAAAAAAAAAAAAAGACATTTCTTTTGCCTCCTCTGTTCCTTGTGTGATCTTTCTTGAAATTGTAGTCTAATTTTGTTTTTTTCTTTTTGTTAGTTCTACATTGGCTGGTTTGCTCATCCTGTATTTAATGGGGACTACAGCGACACAATGAAGACAATAATTCGCGAACGAAGCTTAGCCGCTGGTCTGGAAAAGTCTCGGTAATTAAATAAACAACCTAAAAAGAAGATTTAGAAGAAAAAAAAAACATTCAAAACATAGTGTAATACATTTCTCAGCTACATTCATGGTTTAATAATAAAACAAATAAAAAATAAATCTCTGCAGGCTGCCAGAGTTCACTCCGGAGGAAGTAAAGAGGATCAACGGTACCTATGATTATTTTGGATTTAACCATTACACCACTGTCCTTGCATTTCCTGTGGACTACAAAGGGCTTCAGCATTATGATGCAGATAGGTAAGGAAGTGCAGCTTATAGGAAGACCAACACAATGGCACCGTGTTATGATACTAGGTTGCCATTCTGTTTGACTTTGTGCCTTATACATACGTTTTCTTGTTGATCTGATCGACCTGACCAATCCCCTCAGGAGTGCAGGTACCGTGGTTGATCGAACCTGGCTGGATACCGGGTCGGGCTGGCTAAAGATTTCCCCCTTCGGATTCAGAAAAATTTTGAATTTCATTAAAGAGGAGTACGGAAATCCTCCCATCATCATCACGGAAAACGGAGTATCAGAGCGGGGACAAGTCGACCTGAACGACAGTCAGAGGAGTTACTACTACGAAAAATACCTCAACCAGGTGTTGAAAGGTATCAAAGCAAACATCTCACCTGTATCTGTTGTAAACTGGCTGCCGTTTTAAGCCACCTCTCAAAGTTTATGTTTAAAACATGCTGTGCTAGCTTAAACACAACCAAAAGAATGTATGCACATGTGCTTTAGCCCTCCTTCAATGACGTCTTCCCTCCCCCCCAGCTTACCTGCTGGATGGTGTGGATGTCCGGGGTTACACAGCCTGGTCCCTGATGGACAACCTCGAGTGGGCCACCGGCTTTTCTGAGAGATTTGGCCTTTTCTACGTCAATCACTCCGATCCCAATCTCACTCGAGTACCCAAGGCTTCCGTGTCCACGTATTCCACCATCATCAACTGTAACGGATTCCCCGACCCCGCCTCAGGTCCTCACGAGTGCCTGAACCCTGATTCTGAGAGTAAGTTGACCAGGAAGTCTCTCCGATTCAGGGAGTTCTTTATTGCCTCGTGGTCAAGCATTGAGCTCCACTCGACTGTCTTGTGTGAAATCAAGCATTTATTCAGTTGTAGACAAGATGAATTGGACCTAAGGATAACCTGCTCCCTTGCCTTGTTAACAATCCTTTTCATTTGAACATGTTTTTCTTTATCTTTTTATTTTTCAGGCACGACCAAGCCAACCGCTCCAACCACAAGGCCTGTGAGCACTTCAGGTAAAAAGCTCCTGACCCGCTAATCTTGTATGACTATTTTCTCCAGTCATCTTAGTGTGGTCTGGAACAACTCACGCAGCCTTTTGCCACAACTGACATTGAGGACGTCATCAGCAAACATTATCCAGATTCACACTTGATATCAGAAACCCCTGAAATTTAAATAATTGCCAAGTCAAACATTTATTCAGTTGAAAACAGTATGAACCTCACATGAGCGTCACCTGCTTTCATCCCTTTTCTGGTTTGCTGCCCTTTTCTCTAGTATGTATTAGTATGTTTTGTGCATCTCTATTAAGGGGAAATATTACCCTTGCCTTGTCAACTACCCTTTTAATTTCAACATTTTTTTGTTTATTGTTCAGGTACAACTAAACCAACTGCTCCAACCACAAAGCCTGGGAACACCCCAGGTAAAAAAAAAAAAAAAAAAGGCTCTTAATCTGACCCACCATCTGCAGATAGCTCTTTCCTCCAATCATTTTAGCACTGCTTGAACCACCTTGCACTGCCCCCTTTGCTGAAAACAAAGGATTTTAAAACTGACATTTCAGTAAATGTGATCTGGATTCACGCTCAAAATTAGAAACATCTGAAATTTAAATTAATCTTTGTGTCTTTTTTGCCCAAGATGCAAGCACGACTGCGAATACACCTGCGACTCCTGCGAGTCCTACGACTCCTACGACAACTCTGACCACTCCAAACGCCGGCCTGGCGAGCCTCTCAGGTAAGACTGCTTGTTTTGGTGGCTGGATCACAAACCACAATGGAGCACTTCAACCATTCGCCTCCTCCGGCGGCAGCAACTGAGGCTTTTCATGCCAATGTTCGGGACGTCACAGCAACCATTGGTTAGATTTACAGTTAAAGCACAATTCTAACCATGTTAGAACCTAATGTTTTTTTTTTTTCCTCAGGTGTGACAGTGCAGCTGCAGCTGCTCCTTCTGGCAGTGCTTCTACTTCTTTGGACGTGAAGCTCAACACAGAATTAGCACAGATTCTCTCAGGCTTTGGAGACAATTTGACGGATAAGAAAGGATGCCGAATCTTTGACCATGAAAATGAAACTAAATGGAAATCTGCAAGTATCAGATCGACATGTATTGATATTTATTTTATCCCCTACACAGGGAAAAGTGTCAAAAATGAAATATTGTGCTTAACGTGTAATTCCCCGATCATTTATCCAACGAACCAATAAAAAGTGTTGCTCGTCTCACTGGCACCATCGTCCAAGTTGTTGTTGTTCACCGTTTGAATCTTGCAATGAGACGTTGTGTGTAAGTGAAATCCTACATCCATGGAGACAGGATGGCAGGAGGTGCTACAGTGTCATGCCATCATTACAAAAAACTAAAAAATACACCACTTAATTATGACAGAAATTGACCAATTAAAACCAACTGCCAGACAGCAGGATTACATTTACCTATAAAATTTCAAACAACTTCCTCACTCCACAGTTACACATCCATTCAAACTCCAAAAACGTGTTTGTTCAATTTTTTTTATTTTAAAAACTAAGCACAAAGTACTATCAATACAAAAAGTATAAAAAGTACAAAAAGCATTGGTTGAAAATAGCTGGATGACAAAAAACATTTGAGCTGGCATTAACGCATTAATGGCACTGTGGGTATGATTCAAAAATACAAAAAGATGGCATCTTGGTCGAAGCGCATTCAAGGCATTGAGTTCACATTGAATTCCTTACAAGGTTTACAAACTCTGCAGCAGTGATTAAATCACTCCCAAGATCAAAAACCCACAACAAACTGAACACTTTGATCTTTTGAATGATAATCACAACGACGACAAAAAAAAAACCAACTTCTGGCAGCAAACAATGGGAATGTTTCCAGGTCAGACACTGGATGTAGTCGTGACCAGAGCGCAAGGATTATAATCCCCCAAGAAGTAGCGCCGAACTCCAACTAAACAGAACCCCTTCGAGAGAAGACGAAGGTCCGACGACTGGATTTGGGCTTCGGGGGGGGGGGGGGGGGAGACAGCAGTGAATGCGGTTCTGTCAAATCCAAAAAAAAAAAACAAGCCACAGTGGGAGCCTCTTCAATACCACAATACTTCAAACTAATACAAAAATAAACTAAAGGAACAGTATCAAATACACGTAGAAAAAAAAAGTACAATACAATATCAGAGTTACATGTTTTCTTTTTTCATTCAAGCATTACCCAGGTTTGTTTATTCCTTTGGAAAAAAAGGCACCCCAAGTGTGTTCCAGTTACCAACAAGGCTCCCGGCTTGGAAATGTTGACTGTCGTGGTGCCAACATGCTTAGTAAAAAAAATGTAAAAAAAATAAAGTAGGAAAAAAAAAAATCTACACAAACTAAGACATCAAAAGAAACGGCTTCATCTGCACGACAATAACTCCAGTACCTTGCTTTGACTTGTGGTGCCTTTTGCTTGTGCAAACAAGCCCTGGCTCTGAGTTTTCTTTTCTTCCAAAGGTTCTTACAGTTTCACCACCTTCATCATTATTTCAATTCATCAGCGACACAGAAAAAAAAAAGAAAAACGCAGCCGCCGCCGCCGCCGCTGGCGATTCCAGTTCAGGTTGTTAAGGCAAACTTGAGATGCATTCTTGTCAAACAGGGAACAAACACTTAGAAAAAGACTGATACGCTCAAAGTCTTGTAATAAAATAGATTTATATATATGTCAGACAAAAAAGAAGTAGCTGCCCTGAGGGAGACGCACATGCTGGCCGATCTCGCTGACGGTGGTTTTCTGAGCACTTTTGGATCTTCAGGTCTCAAGTATGGCTGCAGTGAGACCACTGCTCTCCTCGTTGGTTCAACACTGGAAGGCTTGGGCTGACTTGTCATGGACACACACACGCACGCGCACACACACACGCACGCACACACACACACACACACACGCACACCCTTTGATTCCCTTTTGTCCTCTGGTTGATCGTGACGGAGGTTTGGTCGAGCCGGACGCTCAAGCACGAAGACCTGCAGAGGCACAAGTGGACGCACGTCGCCGGTCAGTTGAAATCAAGGCAAGAGGTCCAGTCAATAATATTTGGCTTGGTTCATGATTTCTATATGGGTAAATACGCAATATATTCCCCATAAATACGTATGAGTGCAGTACAATAAAAGTTCTAGTGGGTAGTCCCCCCCCCCTCTCAGAACCACCGTAGCTCACTGGCAAAATGGGGGGGAGGGAGGGGGGGAGTGAAAGACGCTGCAATCTAAAATGTAACCACTTGATGTCACTGTTTCTTCTTCCACAATCTCCAAATATTTCACACTTAACCTTTGAACTGAAGTCTCCCCTTTCTTCAATGTCCATTAGCATGAGGTAGCACACACAAATATTAAGTGAATATTAAGTCTCCTATTACTCCAATTGAGTCAATGTAAAAAAAAAAACTACATAACGTTTCAGACAGTGAGAACATTGGAGTTGAGTTTCTTTCACAGAAATTATTTTCAACTGTGAGGCGAATGTTTCACATTTCAAAACTGAGGTCTTCCATAATGTGCCGACAAGATTGGTGTTTGCTATGCTGCCTCCTTGCTCGTGGACTCTGCTTCAGCACCGCAGCGCCGAGCAGAGGGAAGGAAGGAACGCTCACCTTTGTCGCAGGTGCTGCTCTGCTTCTCCTGGGCAAAGTTCAGCCGGTTCTGCTCCACCGCTGTGCCGTTGGACTCGGGGCTGCTGCTGCGCGACGGGCTGCTCTCCTCGTTCTGGTAGGCCAGGTCCAGGTGCTGCTGCGCCAGCTTCAGGTGCCGCCGCAGCCGCTCCAGCTCGCGGGACGACGCCTCGTCGCCGAACGACTCGCGGCCCGAGTCGCCCAGGTTGTCCCTGAAGCCCAACTTGCCCGACGACGGGTCCTTCTTGAGGGCCGTGTGGTAGCCCGGCGGCGCCGAGGGCTGGCGGCAGATGGACGACCTCTGGCTGGCCAGCGCCGGGTGGCGCGACGAGGCCGGCGAGGGCGTGGGGGGGCGGCGGGGCCGCGGCGCGCAGAAGCAGTCGCGCAGGCCGCTGACGCCCAGGTGGAGGATCTCCAGCATGGTGAAGAGCAGGCAGAGGGCGCTGACGGCGTACATGATGAGCAGGAAGATGGTCTTCTCGGTGGGGCGCGACACAAAGCAGTCCACCGTGTGCGGGCAGGGCGAGCGCGTGCACACGTACGACGGCACCACCTCCAGGCCGTACAGGATGTACTGGCCGAACAGGAAGGAGGCCTCGAAGATGGCGCGCGACAGCAGCTGGAAGACGTAGACCTTCATCAGGCCGTCGCGCTTGATGCGGCGCCGCCCGTCGTGCTTCTTGCTGGGCTTCTGCGGCGCCGCCGCCTCCTTGTCCTTCTCCGGCTCGATCTCCTCCAGGATCATGGGGTCCTCCTCGCCGTTGTCCTCCGCCTCCTCGTAGTCACGGTTGGCGCCGCGGCTCACGATGGGCATGCGCTTGCGGGGGGCCGGCCGATAGTCGCTGTCGTCCATGCGGGCGATCTTGTGCATGGCGAAGCCCAGGTACATGATGGTGGGCGTGGTGATCATGATCACCTGGAAGACCCAGAAGCGGATGTGCGAGAGCGGCGCAAAGGCGTCGTAGCACACGTTCTCGCAACCGGGCTGCTGCGTGTTGCACACAAACTTGCTCTGTTCATCGTAGTAGATGGACTCGCCGCCGACGGCCGTCAGCACGATGCGGAAGACGATGAGGAGGGTGAGCCAGATTTTGCCCACGAAGGTGGAGTGGTTGGAGATCTCGTCCAAGAGGCGCGTGAGGAAGCTCCAGCTCATCTTGACTCCGGCACGGGAGACGTCTCAGATCTGGGAAAGAACGAAGAAGAGGGTTTTTACATCCAGACGACGACAAACCAGCCGGCATTTCTTACTGGCACGCTTTTGTTTCATTGAAACTTTTATTCTTCTATCCTACAAAATTATTCCAATGAAAAACTGTTCTGTTTTAGTAAAAAAACAAAAAACAAAAACAAAACAATTTTCTGGTAATTTCACACAATTTAGAAAAGCATTTTCCAGTACTCATCCAAAACAAAACGAGTCATCTTTCCACACTGAGACCACTCACAAAATAGCCACAAGGTGGTGGTATTGCATCACTCTTCGTCAAAGTCACTTGCTCTTATAACGAGGTGTTGTTGTTTTTTTCAAGCAAGTTCAGGCTCAGCGTCACGACTCAAAACTATTGAACAAATGCAGTCATGAATCCCCGCAACCGCAACACACCATTATGTCACTTCCTGTCGTGTTTGAAGCCAACGGGAAACTATGCAGGCCATTTATCGCACTTGCTGTCTGCCAGTCTATTGAATATCTCAAACATTTCAGCACGGCAATGCTTCCGTGGAACTCTCGCCACTTTAAAGTTGTTGGAATGGCAACGAGCGGATGGCGAGAACTTTAATGAGGCCACAAACTCCTGCGGTTTCACACCCTGTGGGAGCAACTTCATTACAAACTTCAGCATGCTAATTCTGTTTTATAAACTCCTGGTCCAACCGGGAGCACGCAGGTTGCACCAGTGAATTATGCAAGACTGAATTACACGTCGCACATTCAAGAATTCCCAACAAGTTAACTTTGATTTCTTTCCTAATTAATGTGCAGGTATAGGGGTGCCTGTTCAAATGCAGTAAGTAAATAAATAAATAAATAAACTTCTGACTTCTCATTGGGTATTGAAAAACGTTGCAATCATGAGGAAAAGTTTTATTTACTCGTTACTATGTCTGCACACAATCATCAATAAAGGAAACGGATATTGTGGAATGGGAGAAATTTGTGAGTACAGCAACGTGCAGCAGCCAATGGTGCCTGTTGACTAGCTCAAGCATCGACTCATGACTCAGCCGATGGTCAGAGCAGTGCAGTGCAGTGCAGGCTGGAGACATGCGGCTGAGCCGGTGTTCAAATTCACCTCGCGCTCTCTCACTCTGCAGAGTCGGAAGGTTGTGGAGGCAGCACCAACAAATCAAGGGCAGACCGTTTCTCCAGCAGCAGGCAACTGAATCACAGGTTCACTCTTTGGAGTGAACTCCGCGTCACTCTTCCGCAGCTTTATTTTCTTAGTCACTCTGTCAAGATTGTTTTTTTTTTTATGTCACAGTATGTCAACAACTGGAACACGGACACAACACGGTTCACTCTTCTCAGTCTACTCCCATTTTTTGCTCTTCCGCAGCTCCGAAGCTCCGTCAGAGTGGAAGAAGCCCTCCGGGACACAGGACAGAGCGCTGTCCACACAATGAAGCAACCTGTATTCACAGAGTGTATGTGTGCAGCAGCAGCAGCAGCAGCAGCAGCAGCAGCAACATTCCCTACCCAGTGTGACTTGCACTCCCATTTCAGATCTTCAACACGCTGGCCCACCAGAACTTCTTTTTTTCAGAGCCGTCGGTTGATCCACACTTTCTGAATCAATCCTACGGAACCTCTTACACTATACAGCGCAAGCCTTCTTTATAGACCAATGTCACGAGGGAATATTAGTATTCCGGTTGGAACGTTACTTCCTGCGAGAGCTGTCAGGAGAAAGGGATGGGGAATTACTTCTTCATCAAGCACGAAGAATGCAAACAAGACAAACTTGAGTTTCTAATAGGAGGAAGTTCGGCTACCAAGACATTCCGATAGAAATGGGTAACCTTTGGCCAGGTGAGAAACCGTGTTTTTGAAAAGCTTCATCAACCTACATTGACAATACAAGGAATTTAGTAGGTGTTGATTGTGAGTCATTGGTGTTTTATTAGCCGAGTGACCCGGTGTTTGCATTCCTTTTGCTCGGTTAAATGAAATGAAAAGATTGGAAAGGCAAATACGACAAGACTCCGGCTGCTTTCACGCTTTGGAGACTGGTTTTGTTGGTTTTAAAGCGAAGAACAGTTGCTCCATCACAACAGTGTGCTCTAGTTAAGCCTAAACAACGCAACACTACACCACGCGAAACCCAATAAACACGCAGTTCCTCAAGTAAAGCTGGTCATCACATCCATTCCAACAGGCCGGTGTCAAATGACCCACCCACTCACCCCACCCGCCCAGGCCAAGTGGTCAATCCTTGGATTAAAATCTTAAACACAGGTTGCCGGACCAATGGCTCACTGGAGCCCAAAGGGAAGCAGAGTGACTGTTTTTTTTAAAAAGGGTTAAACTCTCCGTTTGTTTTGCGCCACTTTGTTGAAGGATGCCGGTGACTTTTCCCAACACAACACAGCTGATCTGGAGTTTCGCCTCAGAAACAGAAAAACTCCACCCTATGTCAACAACAAAGGAAGCTTCTCGTGGGAGAAGCACTCAATATTACGAGCAAAAAAGAAACAAAAAGACGCGGCTTGTGCGATGTCGCCCGAAAGTGTGAAAAAAATGTTTGCGGGCTGATTTAACTCAAAACCCTTGAGTCAACGTTGCATTAAAGCCAAACTAGCCAGAGCTACACTCACTTTAACTCTGACAAACTACAGTGAGTGAACACTGAGTAATGTTACAACATGAAGCAATAGAACCCACAACCGTAACAGAGTCGCCATCGTACTGGGTAAAAAAAAACAAAAAAAACTGACCGTGTGGCTTTTTCTGGGAGGAAACCATGAATTCGTTTCCAAGCTAGCAGCAGAGAAGGTTTCAACACACAAGAGTCAGTGTTGGCTGGGCAGACTTGTGGTTCTCACATCTGGGATGATACTTATGGGTTCCTCCAGCTTTGTCCCACAGCTCCCATTTCTGAGGCCAGAGAAACCAGAGTCTGAAAATAACCTCAAACAGCCACGGAAAGAAAAGCCTTTCCCCAGGTGTTTGGGACCTCAGCCATCAGAGCCCATCCCTGTCGCAATACTCCAAACCGGATATGCAACTTAAAAAAAAAAAAAAAAAAAAAAAAAACTGTTGGGAGCCAAAACACAAATAAAACGCGGTGCGGTCAAACTGAATGGAATCACCCGTGGTTTCATTTCAAATCACCCTAACGCGGTGCTGTTAAGTGAACAGCTAGTCATGTGCCACCAAAGAAAATATTTATATATAAATATAAATATCCTCCGCGTGGGAGGATATAGATATATATACACGTCACGGCGTTTGCGCCACGCGCTCCCACAGCCTTTGCGCTGCTGCTTTGATTGCGGCGGCTAATGAGCAAAAACAATACAATAAAATAAAAATATAGTCAGTTTGGAAGAACATGTGGCGTGAACGCAGCTTCTTCACCTCCCGACAGCCACAAATCTGGAGGTGAAAAGAAGGAGAAACACCCTCCGCTGATTGAGGCAGGCGGCGCGGGTCGGGATTCCAGATTAAATCCGCATGCCGGGACAATTACCGGGGGGACACTGGCTGGCCAGGGCCCGGGGGACAAATTGGCGGCAGCAAACCACACATTAGACCAAATGCGACCAATTTGCCCAATAATTCGGTGTGAATTCAATCAGCGCCCCGGTCTGCCCCGACCGGCCGGGAACTTCAGTTCGCCGTTCACAGTCTGGCTCGGCTCGGCTCGGCTCGGCTCGACAGAGGGAGGAGGGAGGGAGGGAGATGCCGACATTTCTCGACAACCGTGAAGGAGAGGAGGGATAAAAAGAAAAAAAAGGGGGAAAAAAGAACCCAGAGTCGCCCTTCGTCCGGGGGAAACGGTTCCGGACGTGATTTAAACGAATTCTTCATCAGCAAATGCGTAAAAAAAAAAAAAAAAAAAAACAGACAGACAGCACGTCTGCGCCGCCGTGATGCTGCATCGCTGCGGTGTGTGTGTGTGTGTGTGTGTGTGTGTGTGTGTGTGTCTACGCGCGCGCGCCTCTTTACCTTCTTTCGCCCGCCTGTTTTTCTTCTCGTCTTTCTTTCCTTTAAACTCAGGTCCTGCGCAGTCGCCTCAAACTTTCCGTCTGGGTTGCTCGCTTTTCTTCTTCTTCTTCTTCTTCTTCTTCTTCTTTGGAGGCGAAGAAAGAAAGAAAAAAAAGTCTCTCGGGTTTCAAGCCATCCAGTCTCCTCGCTGCCAGGAGCCCCTCTCCAGTTGTGGCGAACTGAGGACAAAGACTATTCCCAATCTATCCCTCCTCCCTCCTCCCTCCTCCCTCTCCGCCTCCGCCTCCTCCTCCTCCCCTCTTTCTCCTCCCAGTTTGATCCAGGCTCCCCACCCCCTGACTGTCTGAGAACGCGGAATAAAGCTTTTCCAGCATTCCTGATGGAAGAGTCCTTCCCCTGGAATGACTCAGGTCCGGCCATTAACAAAGTTGGGCGGCGCAGCAGCATCATGATTAGGAAGAAGGAGAAGAAAAAAAAAAAAACCACCTCATGATAAAGTGGGTAACATAAATAGTATGGAAAAGGGAAATACATTCATCTGAGACACGGCTGTGCAGCTTTCTTTTGCTGTCCTGCGCGAGATGCACATCTCTCAAGATGGGAAGGATGACAGGGAAGACAATGGTAAACATGTCGCAGCCTGCAGCTGCCTTATCTGCCCACATTGCTTTTAAATGAACCACATCAACAGCGGCAGAAGAAGAAAACGCACTCCTTTAATCTTCGTCACCGACTCTTTTGGCAAAAAAGCTACACGTGGCTGCAGACGTTTGTCCCCCCCCCGCCCCCCGCCTCGCCCCATACTTCACCACAGCCAAGTGTGGATCTGAGATTTAAGAGCCACTTTGGAGAGAAAAAGAAGGGGGGAAAAAACTGTTGTTTACTGTTTTAGAGAGTCAAATCATTTGTGTGTTTCTTTTTTTAGCCGGAGGGTGTGAAGAAGGAAAGAAATGACACCCTGCACAGTGGGAATTAAAGATTCCCCTCTACAGATTTGGTGTTCCAGCAGCCTTACAAGGCACTTTGAGCGCTAAGTTAGGCTCCTAATGACAAACGTGCGGCTTTATCCAAATTAGACGTTGCTGGATTCCAGCCAACATCAGACTCCTGCAGCACCCATCCAGCATGCATCCACCCACAGCCACGGAGCTAACCGTCCTGCCCCAGATTCACCTGCGCATGCACGGCTCCAATCAAACCAACACAGAGCAAAAAACAACGCACAATATACACAAAAAAATAAATAAATAAATAAATAAAAAAAGGCCAAGCGCCAGCGTGTTGTCTCTTCTTTTGTTTTCATCATTCATTTTCTAATTGCTCAGCTGCAGCCGGAGGAGATCCGCACTCGCACGAGTCGGTCATTGTTTTATATCGGCTGCCAACAGTAGGTCAGCCGAGGAATGCTCTGCCCTTCCCCCTTCTCAGGGAGCAGCCGGGCCCTTTTGTGTACCACAAGCATGCTCTTATTCATAGGGCGCGTTGTGGGGTGCGCGCCCGTCGACCGCATGTCACAAAGAAAATGTGCCTGTGGAAAGGGCCAAGATATGGCCACGCATGCCAGAGGGTGTCATGATGGCACACCTAAAGTGTGTCTGCTGCAGCGTTCCCAGCTGCGGAGGACCTGTGACAGCCGCTTTAACCGATTTTCAGTTCCCTTCCAAGCGCGCTTGCGTATGTCCGATTACCCAATAAAGGGCTTTTATTGATCTGTGGCACAACTCATCATCATTTTCTATGTTTCCCCAATCTGTGATTTGTAACTTCTTGTACAAATCACAAGAAGTGCCTGCTTCATTTTTTTTTTATCTTACAGTTGCACGCCGAAGCACACAGTTCTAAAGATAAGCCCTTGGTGATGTCACTAGGGCCACTAACTCCTCTCCTGGGTTAGTGATGCTCCGAGCCAGGCTATGTGCTCTGTTCGAGCTTCCAAACATGGGGAGTATAGGGTTTTACTTGGACGACTGAAAACAGGGCTAAGATGTGCGTATGGACATTTATAAAGTTTATTTATACAGTTTCAGATCTCGAAGCTCAACCTTAAAGGCTGTAAGGTTTGAGGGTAATTTGTCCATCGAGGCTGCAGAAGCCTGGATGTTAATGGACCGATGACGATAACTGCATCTAACAGAGCCGACACATTCACCCAAACTTGTTCTGTGCTCAGAAGCACGTCAACTTCTCCTGTGTCGACGTATCACCACTGGTTACAACAGCTTTCTCCACACTTTTGTCAGTCACTACGTCCGCCTCTCCGCCCACCCAGCCTGCCCTTTATGACTTCATGCTCCCAAACAGCGGCAGCCACTGTTGCAACATTTGGATGGAGGTGAGAGGGCCTTTTTTCACTCTGGACCTGCCCTCTTCTGAGACTTTAGGACCCGACCCTCAGTGAATCATCCCCTTGTGATGTTTGCGCGCAGCTCCACAACCTGTTTGGTGCCTTAATGTTTGCACAGGTTCTGCTGGGAGAGCCTCGACAGTTCCAACAGAGGCAGCTGTGGTCAACCGGACTCGTTTTCACCGCTCAAAAGGAAAGAATGAATTTTGGCACCCTGAGATATTTTGTCGTCCTTGTGCATAATTTTACAACAGGAGTTTTTTTTTTTTATGACCAGTAAACAAGGCTCAGAAAGGAACAAATACCAGCAAATCCGCAGTCATTAGTGTCAGCAGAAAATATCTGCTGCATCCTGTTGCTGCTCCAGAACCTTTTAACTCACATTCTTGAGCCAGTCTCCCTGCCAACCCACCCGGGGAGAATGTGCTCAGTGTATTATTTAAGCGCTTGGCAGTTGTCCAGGATGACGTTCAAGAATCGAGCGGCTGCGTCTGCGATCCAAGAAGGAATTCCTTTTCTGTGGGACCCCTTGAGGCATCCCCTCTTTCTTTCTTTTAACATTAGTTCATGTCATCGTTGTACGAAGTGACCAATGTTCTGGTGGCACCTGCACCTGCAAGAGTTTTGTCCAGTACTGACAGTAGACCGGGTTACTAAGTTCATCAGAGATCCCATCCCACGCTGCTGTTGCCTTATAGTTCACGGGACCATGGGGAAGTGACGTTTCCTGCCTGCAAAACCAATGGTTTCCATCTGCGTGTTGCTTAGGCCTCTGTCCCAAACAGTGCCTAATAGGGCTCTCCTGAACTTTATGACTCAGATCTCAGCAGAAGTCCCGATAGCGACCAGTTGCTATTGATATTAATATGAGGTCAGCCTGCCATGGCAGCAGAGTTGGACAAAAAATAGTCAAATACACAAACGGGAGTTTTTGTTTGTCTATCAGGACAAATCAAATATTTACAAGTTTCCGGGCAGACTTTTCAAATTATCATGACAATTATCATGACAATGACGGAAACAATAACAATGACAAATTCAAATACCTTATTCAAACAAGAGCAAATTGGTCTCTCGCATTTCTTTTTTTTTTTTTTTTTTTCAATCCGCTAGTGTATTTTAAAGCATAGTGAGTTTACTGCATCTAAAAAGTTCTGTGAAATTGTGATTTCCGCAGACACATCACATTCTGCCATCTAATTGGTTTGTTGGGAACTCCAACATTGTCAAAGGAAAAGATTCTCTTCCCTTAGTGTAATATTTTATATTTTCTGTTCCTTTCTTTTTTGTTTTTGTTGTTCCGTGTTCCGTGTTCCATGTTCCAGATTCTACACGAAATGTATTGCGTCAGCGAAAGCGGTCACGCCGTCAGGAACAAACAGTCGGCGGCGGCTCAAAATCTTCTCTCATTAAAGTGACTTCTGCGTGGTAATTAGACCGCTCCGTGTTCATGTGTACGTATGGAACTTTACGTGCGCTCCTAAACGTTTGTCATAAACCTCTATTTGCCTTTGAGCGGCCGGCGACAAATTTCAAGACAGGGTGTTAGGGAAGCTGTGTTGCACTAAGCTGTGTGTGCAGTCCACACAACCGTCACGCTTGTAAACTGGCTTTGGGTTTTTTTTTTGTTGTTGTTTTCCTTTGGTTCAGAAAGTGGGATAATAACAACAAAATGTCGGACGCAGCGAGGTTTTTCCAGCACTGCGCCGTCCGTGAGTTGGAATTCTTTGGGGGCTTAAAGGTTCTTTGATCCGGCCTCAGCCTGCTTTACGACTCCCGCCGTGCTAGTTTTACAGCCGGGCCTTCCTGCCTATCACTGCCCACCCCCCACTTTAGGGGGTTAGGGTGACGAGGCAAGTGTGGGGCGGGGGTAGCGGGGGTAGCGGGGGTTCAATTTGCAAGGTCACCTTGTTGGGGGGGGAGGAGCAGCGCTGGGGTGAAATCCACTTGTTTCAATTTACAATTGCAGGCTTTTTCTACAAAGTGCATGACACAATTGTTCTTAATTCTCCTCTCGGCTTTTGTTCCAGAATGCAGCAGTAACTCTCAGTAACACGAGCTGGTTACAGTATTAGCAGACTGCACGTGGAGCACACAAAAGGAAGCTCAGTGTTTGCAGTGGGGGGGGGTGCAGCGTCGCCATGGAAACAGACAACCCAACCCCCGGAGCAGATGGTTGGTGGTGGTGCTGCTGAGGGTACTGGGGGGGCTGGGTGTAGCATGCCGGTTCCCAGAGATGATTATCTGCTGGGTTTCCCTTCCAAGAAAAAAAAAAAAAAAAAACAGCCTCTGCGTGTCAAGCGGAGACAGGTGGGGTGTGTGTGTGTGTGTGTGTTCAGCCGTTTGTTTAAGCCAGGTTGTGCACTGCTGCTTCCGTGAAAAAGTTGTTGCTGACAGCAAATTTGCCTGTTTTTAGTCCTTTGTTCAATTCTGTTTTATTCATTTCAAGACCAAATTAGATGGCTTATGATGAGGGGGGAGGGGCTTTAAAACGAAGAAACCTGTTGTTTTCGACAGCCAAAGCTTGACGTGTGTGTGTGTGTGTGTGTGTGTGTTTTTGTGTCAATTTAAAACTAAGGTGATTTTAGTTGTTGTTGCTCACCAATTGTTCCTCTTCCTTTTTTTTTTTGCTGCTGCTGCTGCCAATTTGAATGTTTTCTGCATAATAGAAATGTGTGGATATACATTCATCAGCCGCCCGCTTCAAAAGCCAAGATGAGGAGAAAAGAAAAAAGAAAAGAAAAAGAAGACATATATAAAGCACTGACGCTGACGTGCCATCACAAAGGTGAGTGAGGCTGAAGGGGGTTCAGCTCTCTGGCTAACAGCGGCGTGATTCAGGGCGCTATTTTCCACGCCTGCCAGCAGAAATGCGGTCGGGGGGTAGAAAGGCCGCCCTTCATGCGGCCAGAGAAAGGACAGATTTGACTTGAGTCACAGGAAGTGTGGTTATTTAGGAAGGCATGCCTGGTCCACTCCCCCCCCCAGATGGTTACAACATACAAGTGGCCGTCACAAAACCCCCCTCGCCACACACTTTAACTTTAACAGCCCTTCTCAGATCTGTGCTGTCAGCGTCCGTAAAGCAGTTGTGGGGGAACTGACACCACTGTGTGTCGCAGAAGATTTTCCTTACGCTGATTTCCCGGCAACATTTTGCAGCTGTGTTCACTCTATTAAGAGTATCTATATCAGGTTGTGTAGAGATGATAAGCTCCTTTTTTTTTTTTCATCCTTAAATCCGGTAACTAATTTAATCCTTTTCATGCCAACCTAAATGACACAGTGCAGGCCTTCCAAAGTACAGACTCCCACATGGTGCTCTCTGCTTGTCTGTGGCCGCGCTGCTTTAAAAAGACTCCACGTGGAACGCAGCTCTCCAGCTGCCCACATCTGGTTTGGGAGTTTTGTAGCTCTGTACTCACCCCGAGCTTGTTTCACTCTTTCCACTCCCAATCATGTGTCTGCTGATGGAGGCAAGGGACACACACACACTCACACACAAAACCCATGAAACTTCCTGCTTTCATTTCTCTTCTTAGAAAAAAAGTGTGGGGGGGGGGGGTATATTTCACAAATTTCGTCTTATTCCCACATGTTTAAGCAGAGGCAAACTTTTGAAACTCAGTGTCCTTCACGTGACCCATTCAAGCCTCTCAGCCTTCTTTGTCATAAACAGGCTACTCCTGTAACGTCAGCATGACTCTGCCAAAAAGCCATAAATGCGTGAAAGCCTCGGCAGCGGCACTGCCAAGCCTGCGAGCCGCGTCGGGTGGCGGGGAGAGAATTATGGGACGAGTAAAACTGCAGAGATCCACCAATGAACAGTGTGTACTGCACCCTCTCGCTGGATGACAGGAAAATGAGTCCATCCATCACAAGACACTGCGGAGGAAAAAATGATTTGGAGGCGACCGTGGCGGCACAGAGCTGCTGAGGCGGTGGCGGCGCCGTCACTTTTCAGTACGTGGGCTGATTTAAACAGGGAAGCACAGCGTTGCGTCATCAACAACCACTCTTTGGACACTTTTACTCTTTTTGACAAACAGGTACTGCTGGGCTGGGGTTTGGGGCGGTACGAGCTGGCACCGGAGCGGTGTTCAGCGGTGGCTGAAGAACGATGAGGGCCGAAGCTCTCGTCCAGTTCTGTCTGGACCCGCCTCCCCTCATGTTTCAGCAGTGATGTCATTAAAAATGAAAAATGAGAAGCTTCTTTGGGCCTCGTGGCTTCTCGTTACACCACCGTCCACCACCACCGCTGCTCGGGGCCTTGGCTCAACGGTGGACTTGTTCATGAGTGTTACTTTTTCTGTGGGCTGCCGTGGCCGTGAACTTTCCGTGAAAGAGATGAGTCTACCAAAGTCGGTAATTCAAGAAAAAAAACAACAGTTCTTGGCCGCTGAATCAGCCGCAAGGAGTGACTGCTGAGTCTGCAGCCGCGTACAAACAGAGACAACCACTGGTTAACTTTACAAGTTAGCTGCTATTTCTTACTTTATGGTAAAAACAAAGAGTAAATAAAAAGTCCCTGTAGCAGTCGCAGTGCTCATGCATATGTATCAACGTCATCACACCCTCACAATTCCAATGTTCTCTTACATGATACTGAGACCACTTCCCACCTGGATGCCTCCCACGCCTGCAGGTCCTGTGGAACAAAGGCACATTAAACCCACCTCCAATGAGATGAGACACAGTGTGTAGGGCCGGGTGGGGGTGGGGGACTTAAGTATGCAGATTTCCTCTCCCTGATAAGTTTCAGAAGAAGAGCTTTTGAAATGCTGACGACAGCAAATACTAAATTAAGTAGGTATCGGCCACATCATCAAGCCATTGTTTTCCTGAGTGGGACTGCAAACAATAGGGCCGCTGCAATACGTACTCCTTTCTCTGGGAGTCAAAGCTGTGAATGTCAAGGCACAGACGGGTGTCTCGTGTCCCCCAAAGAGGAGGGCCATCCTCGGGTGTAACCTTGGTCACACCCGGGCACGGCGGCGATGTCACTCATCTGCACTTCTGCACTTCTTCTGGCCTCAGTGGTGTCAATCATCATCATCATCATCATCATCATCATCATGGTTTGGTTGAAAGATGTGCACGGGAAAAACATTGCAGACACCAAACAACCAGATAATACCTGGCGGCCTCCCTTTGGGGCGGGAATGATGCATCCCACTGGACTTAGTTGCTATTGAATAAATAAGTAAATGTACTAAAGGGGGCCTGTTACTGCCCAGTGCAAATCACTGGGTTCTGTGAGGTGAACAGGCAAAGTTTGTATCTCGCGTTCACATTGTAAATGAGCAAAAGTTGGATGTGTAGGTTACCGCTCAGTTACTGTATATAAGGAGGGCGTTGACCGTTTCCGAGTGCGTCTAAATTAGCGATATGTTTAACCTAGCAAACATTTCCACGTCGCACACTGTGGTGGCAGCAGAGTAGCAGTCGTGGCCGGCCGAGGACGAGTCTGGCCCTCCTGCACAAAACGTGACTCACGCTGTGAAGACACTCGTTTACCCACTGTGCCCTGACGCCCGCTGGCTGACTGGCTGGCTGGCTGGCTGGCTGACTGACTGGCTGGCTGGCTGGCTGGCTGACTGACTGGCTGGCTGGCTGACTGGCTGGCTGGCTGGCTGGCTGGCTGGCTGGCTGTCTGACTGGCTGGCTGGCTGGCTGGCTGGCTGGCTGGCTGGCTGGCTGTCTGTCTGACTGACTGACTGACTGACTGACTGGCTGGCTGGCTGGCTGGCTGGCTGGCTGTCTGGCTGTCTGACTGGCTGACTGACTGGCTGGCTGGCTGGCTGGCTGGCTGGCTGGCTGGCTGTCTGTCTGACTGACTGACTGACTGGCTGGCTGGCTGGCTGGCTGGCTGGCTGGCTGTCTGGCTGTCTGACTGGCTGACTGACTGGCTGGCTGGCTGGCTGGCTGGCTGGCTGTCTGACTGGCTGGCTGGCTGGCTGGCTGGCTGACTGGCTGGCTGGCTGACTGACTGGCTGGCTGGCTGGCTGGCTGGCTGACTGGCTGGCTGGCTGGCTGGCTGTCTGTCTGACTGACTGACTGACTGACTGGCTGGCTGGCTGGCTGGCTGGCTGGCTGGCTGTCTGACTGGCTGGCTGGCTGGCTGGCTGGCTGGCTGGCTGGCTGGCTGTCTGTCTGACTGACTGACTGACTGACTGGCTGGCTGTCTGGCTGGCACCTGCATGGTCCGTGCGCAACGTGAAGTCGCCGAAGCCAACTTCGAAAGTTCGATCGGGACGGTTTGTTCCCCGAGTGTCACCCGAACAAGTGAGGGGGAGTTGAAGGGTCGATTGGCCAAGTAGCGAAAGCCGATCCTGATTCTACCGTCACCGCCATACTGTGAAAACAACAGTGAGCAAGTCTCGCCTCGCCGCCAGACAAACACTGCGGAGTGGTGCTACAACAGAAAAGGAATCTGCATGATCTCTGTGGTGAATCTCCAACTGGACGGAAACATGGGAAAGGGGCTCGTCGTAGATAGTTATGGCAACAGCTGAGCTTTGGCTTTGCTCGCAAGAATTTCTGAACTGTTCCGCATTTTAATTCCTGAAACAAAACAGCTGCGTGTCGTGAGAACTAGAGGGGTCGATAATAACTTATCACTGCTCTGCATGTTGTACTCTACAGACTTAAAATGGCCCAGTCAAGTGTGGCACTGTCCTTTGTGAAATGTAAGGGCATTTACCCACAGGCGCCCTAGGTAACATCTCGGTACGGTACGGGTCGGTATTCAGGCATTTCCACGGGCCCCAGCACGGCCCCAGGGGTTACGATTTTGGTACCTGCCTCCTTGGGGTTCGAAGCGAGCAGAGCTGACACCGTATGGGTGACGTAGCAACGTGCAGGGCACTGATTGGGTAAAAGTTTTGACGAAAGCCAAAGGCAGTCTCTCATGAAAGACCAAAACCGCCATTTCTTAAATGCCCCGCGTGTGGATTTTTACAGTTTCACGTATTAAAAACTGAAAAGATTATGAAACTGTACCATGGGCGAACGGAGAACTACAGACGTTTCTGTTCTCTGTGGACGAAGAAAAAGCTCATAGAGAGAGCTGGACGGACGGAGCGACACGCAATGAAAAGCCTTCCTGGTTTCGCAGCTGGTGGCCGTCGCTGAACAGCGAGACAGTGTCCGGAGAAATGAAAAAATAAAAATGCAGAGCGACTACCGAAGCACCAAGGACTACAACAGTCGGAGTGGAACGAACAGAGAAAATGTTGGAGGTTTGTTCAGCTTAATTCGGATGCGATGGAACACCGACGCGGTGGCCAACGGGAGTGAGACGGGCTCGACTCGGCCCCCTGGTGGACGACGAGAGAATAGTCGGCCACGACGCTATTTGAAAACATGCTTGAGGACTGTAAATGTGTTTTGTAACATCAAGCAACTTCAGTTTGAAGGCTATTTGCAAAGTAGAGCCGTTGAATCGTGTCGCTAAACCGCTAGCCACCACCGCTAACTCCGTGCTCTGCTTGTGTTGCGTTCGCTAGCAGCGAAACTTAAGAGGCGGCGATTTTGGCTCGCAAGTTTCGTAAGTTTCACTCCCTATAGCGATTTGTAAACGCTGCTTGCTTGTTAACACCGGTCGAATAGAGTTGTTGCTGTTTTGTGCTTTGTGTGGACTTAAGTTGTGCGGATATTCTTGTCTAATAATAAACGACTGTGAGACTCAAGGTGATCGTTTCAGCGTCTACATGTTCTCTTCTAGGACAGTGTTTTGATACAAGTCAACAGTGTGAAACAAAATCATTCTAAGCCCTCTGAAAATGTCTTGCACAAAACAAAACAAAACCACGGTTAATACAAAAAGTGAATCCTGTGGTTTCCGGGACACGGGAGGCACAAAAAAAACCTTCGGTTCGCCTTGCAACCGTGACTCCGCCCACGCTCAGGTACTAGTCAGGCTTATGGAAATACATTTCAACCGAGCTGTCCCGTACCGCACAGGGCTAGTGGGTAAACGCCCTAAGTAGTCTCTCTCTCTCTCTCTCTCTCTCTCTCTCTCTCTCTCTCTCTCGCTCTCTCTCTCTCTCTCTCTCCCTCTCTCAAAGTTCTGAGGGTGTCATATTTTCCATGTTGTGATGCTTTGCCACCAACTTCAACAGAGCAGCTTTAGGTCTGGTCTTAGGACACATCACCAAGCAAAAGTGCAATACAGTGATTTCATTCTTGCAATACAGCGTCAACCATTGAGTCACAATGACATTTAGAAAATCACACTTCTGACACCAGTGAATACTGTCTCTCAATCCTTTGTGTGACTTTAACGGATTCATTTTTTTCCCCCCGAATCACCTTGTGAAATAATTTGTGCTCTTTCAGCGAACAATATCAGTATCACGGACGGGGGAGGCTATTTGTCACAATTCTCGTACCGCATATCTTCTAAAGAAGGGGATACGCGTCAGATTGTTTATAATTGAATAACCTACAAAACACACAGTAAAAGGTCACCGTTTTGAGGTCGCCTGAATTCTTAAGCAAACTAATGACGTCAATCATGAAATCAAAAACGGGTTTTTCCTCGCCGCTCAGCTTTCATCCAGCTGGACTGCTTTGGCAGAAATCAGGGGGAAAAAAGTCCTTTTATGCACACATGGAAATTGGAGCAACTGTTGGACTTGAATTATTGGATCAAAGAAAGTCTTCTGAGCTGTTTGATGATTTTGTTAGTTTAGGAAAACTTTCTACATTTTTTGACGTCATACAAAGCATTTATGTCCTGGACTATTGTCACTGTTTCTTCCAGAGCGATCCACTGTGACACGCTTCAGAATAATTGTACAGGTCAAACAAGAGGAGAGGTAAACAAGCCCAAGAGTGACATTTCTGTAAAGGTTACGAATGCAAAAACAGTCAGCAGGCCTCTTGTAGGCAAATTCATAGAATTAAATCAACTTTATTTAATCTAGTTTGCTGTCATGGTGCAGAATGAATGCAGCCTCTCTGAAAACTAGGCTGATAAACAATACAATTCAGCTAAGGAGGTCACTTTGTGTTAAGTCCAAATGATGTGATTTGTTGAAGGGAGGGACCTACTTTTGAAAATAACAGAGCACTGATTCATCTCATTTTTTTCCTTTCCACTGCATTGTTTTAATCTTTCAGCAGTGAAGATTAAAAATTCAGATATCGCCTCAAAACGAAAATTTCTGGAACATAGCAACTCAAACTGAGGATTTGGGGCCGAAAGTATCAATTCTGAAAATGATTTCCTCCGTGGATATTGCAATTATCTAATGAACACACGCCATAGGGACCGATGGGTAGGGGGTTATTTGACAGTTAAGCTCTGCATCAGAACTGAGGAGAAGTAAACGTGACAAGGGGGAAAATAATCCCAACATTGGGACCCCTGTGTCACTCACTCCAGTCGTTGGTCATATAAAACACATACAACACAATGATCAGCGTGAACTGACAGTGAGGTCAGATGGTCAAGTTGACTGGTTGAGAAAAAAAAAGTGGCCAATGTCCATAATGTCCAATGTCCATGGCAAGGTGAACGAGGAGGCTTCTCTTCAGTGATACAGCCACAACTGTTAGCCGTCAATCATTTTGTTTGTTTAACATACTGATTTTTTTTCTTTTTTGTGCTGGTGGTAAATTCCTGTCCTGACACGCATACATGCGTTTCTTCCAGTAAACACGCCTTGTTACATCAATAGGTGCCCAACAACTTGGGGTTCAGCTCGACAGGTGGGCGGCTGAGACACGTTTCACTTTACGGCACCAACGATGCTGCAAAAGTCTCAGACTTTTCCCGAACCTACTCCACCTTTTCTCGAACCTACTCCACCTTTTCCCGAACCTACTCCACATTCTCCCGAACATACTCCACGTTTTCCCGAACATACTCCACATTTTCCCGAACCTACTCCACCTTTTCCCGAACCTACTCCACCTTTTCCCGAACCTACTCCACCTTTTCCCGAACCTACTCCACATTCTCCCGAACATACTCCACGTTTTCCCGAACATACTCCACATTTTCCCGAACCTACTCCACCTTTTCCCGAACATACTCCACTTTTTCCCGAACATACTCCACCTTTTCCCGAACCTACTCCACGTTTTCCCGAACCTACTCCACGTTTTCTCGAACCTACTCCACCTTTTCCCGAACCTACTCCACATTCTCCCGAACATACTCCACGTTTTCCCGAACATACTCCACCTTTTCCCGAACCTACTCCACCTTTTCCCGAACCTACTCCACCTTTTCCCGAACATACTCCACTTTTTCCCGAACCTACTCCACCTTTTCCCGAACCTACTCCACCTTTTCCCGAACATACTCCACCTTTTCCCGAACCTACTCCACCTTTTCCCGAACCTACTCCACGTTTTCCCGAACCTACTCCACATTTTCCCGAACCTACTCCACCTTTTCCCGAACCTACTCCACCGTTGTCCGGTTGCATATCGAGCGAGTGCCTGCGCAGCATATGGCTGCCGACGGCACAGGGGCCCTCAGCTGCACGGCCGGAGAGCTGTTTATCGCTGGACAAAGCCGTGACTGTTGCGTGCAACATGGCTACAAACCATGACAAGACTCACAAGAAACACATCTTGCTGTCAGCTTCCCGTTGGACTGGTATTCTACGCCGCGTCACGAACCATTGTGACGGCTGCCAAGTGTTGAGTAATGAAACACGTGTATGTGACTGGCTAGAATCTTTTTTCTTTTTCACATGCACCCTCATTTGTTTGATATGAGGTTGCCGTGTTGACGGCTCCGTGCGAGGTTTGCTCGGTTTATAAGAGGGGTTGAACTGGTCGGACTGGATAATGAAGAGCAGAGCTTCCAAAACGCAGCGTAAATCTTGCTCTCTGTCAAGTCCCTTTTCAACAAGTGGGATTCCGTTGGCGTTTTCCCTGGAAGCCACGGAGGCAGCTGCACAACAGTCATCGCTCGGCTCTCCGTGTTAAAAACAAAACAAAACAAAACAACAAACGTAGATTGTGATGCTTCGAGATATTCTGGCGCGCTTTGTGTGAGGCTTCCCGTGGGAGCCGTCAGACTGATTTTGATTTCGCCTGACTTCACGTGGCTCTGCCCAGTTGGTCGTAGGTGTGGTTAAAATCGCGCAGCTTCAATCTCAGACAGCATGAATTGTTGACTTGCCAGAGGCAGAGTGTCAAAAATTGACACTCCCTTTAGCAAGAAACATAGTGAGATCAAATATTGAGCCAGAATCCTTCACTGGAACAGAAGTGTCCCGTCTGATTTTAGTTACAAAGGCAGCAACAACACTGCTTTGCAACCTGTGAGCAGTAATTATCCCGCGGTGTGAAGCTGCACTGGTTAACCACACGAAGACTAAGAGGGAATGCAGCACCCCGAGAAAGTGCATAGTTGCAATCAGTAAATGTCAAAAACAAAACAAAAAAGAAACTGCGAGGAATCATTTTAATCTGTCAACTACCAGAACGTCAGACTGGATTGGAGCAAACTGCTCTGCACATGAGTCAAACCCAGTTATTAAGACACACAATGTACACATTTGCACAATGCACTTCTGCAGACACTGGTTGCCAACCTGCAGCGCAGCAGGGTGATAAACTGTGCAGCTGCCAGTGCACTGCAGCGCTGTGCATTTGCACACCTGGTTCCAATTTGAACCTTGCTGGCACTGCACTCCGGCTGCTGCTGCTGCTGCTGCTGCTGCAACCTGCTTTCTGCTCCCATTTTCTTTTTGTCAGTTAGGATGTTGAGACCAAACAGTGTGAGACATGCTTAATGTGACATTTTGTCACCATGCAAACAGCTACTGCAGTTAGAATATCCTGGTTTTGTAAGCAGGCGGTTGGAACTGAGGCCATGAGCCACGTTGTGCAACACGGGTTGCAAAAACACAGGAATTGAAATTATTTCCTGGGAAGGGACACAGAAAAACAACGCTTGTGTTCTTTGTTAGTTTTATGGTTTGTTTTATTCATCTCTGTTGTCGCTCTTTTCCCGTGTGCACTGGTGCCTTAAACCTTCCGGCCAGCTACGATGACTGACGCAGGTTTGATTTCTGGCTCCTCCAGCAGTCAGACTTAAAAAAAACAAGACAAAAATGTCCTGGCCATATTCCCCTGGACTGTAGAGAGAGTATGAAAAACTTGCTTTTACTCAGCAAGTTTGACAGTATTAACTTTAAGAGTATGATATGAAAATATAATGAAAACATTGCACAAGAACGCTTTTACGGGCAATGCAGGCATAACCTTTAAGGGTAGTAGTCCGTATGTCACAGAAGAGAGACTCTTTTGTCGGAGGAGTCTCGATACTTTAAGGCTTTCTCATCCACTTTAACACAGAGACCTCTGTTCCAAGCAATAAACACAGCTCCAGTGTGTGGCTTGGCAGATCTCTTTCCACGGCTTCCTTCTCCGCCGTGTGAGAGCGCAGCCGCGTCATTTCAGACCCCAGTCCAACGCTCCAGAAGGTCCAAAATAGCACAGCGGTTGACCTTGATTAAAACCGGGTTCTGGAACGTATGATCTGTGGGTTTTGTTGTTGCAACTTATTATGGTTGCAATGCAGACCTAAAGAGCAGGCCCAAAGTTTTTCTCTTTCGTCTGCCTCGCACTGAAATAACGACCTGGAAGCTCTCATGTCTGCATACTTGGAAAACCAAAGTCTTCGGTGCACAGTTCTGCAAACTGCTGAACCATCAATTGATTCCGCCGTTAACCAACTGGACCAACTTTCTCATGTTTGATGATTTGGCTCTGAGTACTTAATCACAAAGGCACGTCGATGCTAGGAAGTGCACCAGAAGGAGCTGTGTGCTATTAATCCTGCAAAAAAAATCAATCTTGTTTTGACTCCTACTGCAGCTCCACAACAAGTTGGCTATTTTATTCACAAATACCAAACCTCACTGAGTATTTCTTTATGGTTAGCTTGGTTCTTTTGTTGTTGATTTGTTTTTTTGTTTTTTTACAAATCAGGCTCAATGGAAAATATTTGACCACGCATGGGAAGGATTGTTACCAACAACTGCTGCCTGCTTCCAAGAAATGTCCATTCACAGCCACATCTGTGTCAAATTGGTCTTTCCAGCACAGCTTATGCTCTCCGTCGCTAAAAATTGGACCCACATGCAGTGCGCTTTATATTATTATTACATGCTTGGTTCCATTCGATGGCTCGTCTGAACCGACGGCATCAGTAAAATGACAGATCGCTGCAGAGGAAAAACAAAGCAGGCTGCCACCTCTCGCACTTTGATTTTTATTCCTGTTGGTTTCTGCTCCATAGGAGTTAAATAGGGAGGTGCCTGACTTTTGGCACAGCAGGGACATTAACGGAAGCGCTGAGTCAGACTTTTTTTCTTTTTTCTTCCAAGGATGCAGAAGCCATTTTTCACAATGTACTCAACAGTTTATGAACTATAAAACACCCCTTAAAAGACTACCTTTTTTTTTTTTTCTTAGCTGAGCCGAGCGATAAAAACAAAAATGATGGAAACAAAATTGATGTCAGTCTGTCACTTTAGTACTGAAACGATCAGGATAAAATATAAGTGACAACATGCTTGCAAGTGATGGGCAGCGCAGGCAGAAAAAAAAAAACAGAACATCCTGACAGCAGCAAAAGGCTGTGAGGAGAGAAAGTGTCCAGCGCCCAGTGCGAGGACAGGACCTCTCTGTGCATCAAAACACAAGGTAAACACATCAAGCCCAGCTCACGGCAGGATGTCAGGACCGCCCCATGACAAAATCACAGATCATAGATGGTCTCCTCGAACCTTTACTAAAATAAAGAACCGCTAATTTCATCTTATCAACTCTCTTCCTTTGGTTTTTATTGCAACGTTTCGGTCAAAAGACCTTCATCAGGCATGCATCACATATCACACATGTATGTATGTATCACATATGTGATGCCTGCCTGATGAAGGTCTTTTGACCGAAACGTTGCAATAAAAACCCAAAGGAAGAGAGTCGAGCAGTGTGCAGGGGTGGCACCCGTCCCCGACGCACCTCTCTTTTTGGGAGTGCTGAGAATTCGTTTAGAGTCTTATCAACTCAGCAATTGCAAAATCCCTTAAAACCATGACAAAATGATGACGACAAAGGTCACACCCAACTTCTCCCTGCAAGGCTCTTTCCACTGTTGGGAAATTCATCTCCTTCCCCTTCCCGTCAACTGCGCTCAGTGAATAAATACGTAAATAAATAACCCAGCTTTTAGCACAGAATAAAATAAACTCTCGTAAGACAACTTGGGTTTATTTGACACATTCGACACCCAAGACAAGAAAAATACAAAGTGAATAAATACAAAAACACACACACAAAAAAAAAGACAAAGCGAGAGTAGGAGCTGGATGGCACAAAAACTGGCTCTAAAGTTAAGAATGGCCATATATATATCTATATATACATACATACATACATATATATATATATATACATATATATATATATATATATATACGTATATATATATATACATGTATATATATACATGTATATATATATATATATATATATATATACATGTATATACATATATATATATATACATATATATATATATATATATATATATATATATATATATATATATATATATATATATATATATACATATATACATATATACATATATATATATATATATATATATATATATATATATATATACATGCATGCTCGTCTGTTTGTTATAACACCAAGAAACTTTTTAGCATCCATTAGCACCATTAGCATCCTACTGAAACTGATTAAAGTTTTTGTTTTTTTCACCCATTCTCTGAAAAAGAACAACACAAATAATAAATATTGGCCATGTTTTCAGTGGTAGTAAGCGAAGAGTTGCAAGGACAAACGCTGTCCCTTCCTGCTCCACAGGTAACAGCTGCAAGTTTGTGCAAAGAAACAAGACGACAACGTTTCCTGCTACCGTGGTTCATAAGATGTTTGCCAATAAAACTGTTATCCTTTCTGGAGTTTGATTTGATTGATTTCAGCATTTGTGACTGAGGAACTTGGGACCCTGGTAGAGGGTTTTGGCCTAAAGGCGCTGAGCAGAGCAGGTTGTGCAACCATCAATGGAAAAAAAAAACAAAACGCTTCTTATGAATAGACAAGGCAAGTCAGCCCAGGGGAAAAACTCCTTATTATTGGTCAGAGTCAAGAGCAGGTGGAAGCGCAAATCTGAAAGTGTTGACGTCAGCTGAACACCAACTTACATCACATGCAGAATGTGCAGAACATGTCCTTAAAAACCACAATAAATAAAACCTTAATGAAAGAAAACAACGAGTACTGAAGTGCTGATGGTGGAAGCTTTTTTTCCCCCCCTTCTCCCGCCAAATAAAATGTCAAAACATTCCGTAGCTGAGTGCTCCTCCGTTGAGTTGATCATCTTTTTTTCTTTTTTTTCTTGTGTAGTTATGAGACACTATGCAGTGAGCGCGAGAGGCCCGCTGCTGCCCTCTGCTGGACACCTTCACGAAAATAATGGCAAGAAAGAAAGGTGATGTATAGGGAAACATCATTTCAAACAGGCGCGGGGGACGTCGGGTGGGGGTGGACAACAAGATGATTGCATATCTCAATAAAAGATGCAATATTTAACTGGATTCCTCGCCTCTTGACAGAACAAATGCATACGTTTTTGTCAATTGCCTTTGTGAAGTAGGCCACGGTTCTTTAAAATTTGCTTGCTCGCAAAAAACAGATCCTTACGACCTTGAGGCAGGAACAAGTCTGGTCCCTACAGCATCAAGCACGTATCCCCCCACACCCCATCCCTTGTGTTCCCTAATAGCCTTTGACAGTATCTTCCTACAATCGCCTGTTAACAGCCCCATCAACTTTAACAACCTTCTGCAGCAGGTTTCAGAGCTCCGGGTCACAAAAAGGGAAATGGTGGCCGTGAAAAATGTGCTGAACTTTAACAAGCAAACACACACACTAAAGACCAGACACCAGTCAAGTGTTGCTTAAGCCGTTGCTTAAGACAGATAATATCAACGATTCACGCACTTGGCATGGCATTAGGCAACGTATCGACACACTGCACCACAACCATTGCACAAGATCTATTCTGTTCATAACAACAACCTGTCTGGATGTGTCTCACAGAAAACAGGATGAAGCTGCAGCTCTTGCTATTTGTGCTTTTTGGGCATTTGGAGCCAGCGACTCAACAAGTGATGGAAGACCAGGTAAACCGCTGAGCGATGTGTTTTCCTTGACCTTCGATGCTGCTCAAAGGACAACATGGTTGAACCAACTTTGCTGAACTTTGTTATTCTTCATAATGGGTTCATAGGTTTATAATGAAATGTTGCTAACATTATTATTCGGGACTGAGCCTCAGCGAAGGCCTGCTCTCATTATTATTGCTATATTTCAAGAGAACTTTACTTTGTTGTTTTTTGATATATATACATATATTTGCAATTTTAATCTTAGGCCACTTGTGAGTGCTCTACTCTAAACAAGTTTGCTTTTGTGTAGATGGAATTGGATGGAATTGAAGATCTTTTCAATGCAACATATTCTGGATTCGAGGACACGTCATCCATCCCTTGCAGCGTCAACATCCCCGGATTCAACACCAGGGGCCTGACAGTCACCTACATGCTGGTGTTTGTCCTCGGCATGGTTGGCAACAGCATTGTGGTTTTTGTGGTCTGCTGTATGAAAAAAGGCAGAGGCACCACGGACGTTTACATCATGCACCTGGCACTGGCGGACCTCCTCTTCAGTTTCACCCTTCCCTTCTGGGCCTTCGACGCTCACGCCGGTTGGACCTTTGGCACCGCTCTGTGCAAAATCCTGTCAGCCTTTCAGGAGGCATCGCTGTACAGCAGCGTCTTCCTGTTGGCCTGCATCAGCGTGGACCGTTATCTCGCCATCGTTAAAGCCACAAGTGTCCTGTTGTCCCGTCACCTGCTGGTCAAGGTGCTGTGCAGTGTGGCGTGGCTGGGCTCTGGACTGCTGTGCTTGCCCGCAGTAATGCAGAGACAGAGCATGCACGCTGAAGAACTGGGCCGAACAATTTGCTATGAAAGCGGCGAGCGCTGGCTCGTCGTCTTACTTGTTCTGCGTCACACGTTTGGCTTCTTCCTGCCCTTGGTGGTGATGGCTCTCTGCTACACGTGGACTGTGGTGACGCTGCTTCGTGCACGGAATCAACAAAAGCAGAAGGCCATCCACGTCATTCTGGCGGTGGTGGTAGCGTTTGTCCTCTGCTGGTTGCCGTATAACATCGGTGTGCTTGTGTATTCACTTATACGCGGCCAATGGCTCGAGGTTGAGTCGTGTGAGATGTTGCATGGACTGGAGACGTTTCTAAGCATGACCCAAGTGTTGGCCTTCATTCACTGTGCACTGAATCCAGTCCTGTATGCCTTTGTGGGCCAAAAGTTCCGCAAACAGCTGAGGTTAACTCTCTATGATCATGGCCTCATCAGGAGGAGGCACCAGGGTTCATACAGTAGGGGTTCTGTCAACAGCGGCGGGAGCAGCAGATCCAAAAACACCATGATAGCTTTATAAGTGGCTCCAAAAGGTCTTTATAAGTAACAGGCTTAGGGTAGTAAAAACAAACCATACATTTACATTTAAGATAGCATCACAAAGACATACATAATGTGGGCAATACAACAATTTGTCAAATTGGTCACATGGTTACTGACACTGCATGGCAGTGAGTGTATCTTTATGTGCCACATGAGAGAGGGTATTACCATGCAAACTAGGTGCTCACATGGTTCTCTGCTTCAGCTTTGACTGTAACTCTGCTTTGAGATCTTGCCACAACCCAGATGGATTCACTTTGTGTTCCTCTTTAAAATGTCTTGCTTAGATTCAATTGCTGCCACGCGTTACTTTAGTATCAACAAATACCCAAGTAATTGCTGTAGGCAGAGACGAAACCAACTGTTGCCAAAACCTTAAAAGTATAAATCCAGTCTCCCCGTGAGGGAAACCGCAGCATAACAGAGTGAAAGTCCTGGTGAGAATGCTGCGCCTGTTGACACTGATGATTGTATTTTTGTGACTCCTATGTAGAAACTTTACTGTTGTTTAGCCAATTAACCCAGTTTTCATTAACAGCTGATTATGAGCTGTTGTTGACACCCCCTGAAACAACTACTTAGGATTGCCTCGAATTGACCAGTTTCAGTTGCTCAATGGCCAAGTTTTTGTTAACACACCTTGCAGTGTACTGCAGTATCAGTTATCTGCATTCCCCCAAAAGTGGAAGTGGTGAGAAGTGGCGAAATATTCTTCCACTGTCATTAAGACAACAACCTAGATGTTGGGGCGGGTTGTATTTCAACATTTTCACAACTCTCAGAATGTGTGGGTCTAATTTTGCACAATGTTATCATTGTGTATAATTCATGTTGTCACCACCGCAATTGTAGATATCGCTCTACTGGTTTGAATAATTATTATTATTTCAAAACGAAAACCCACTCTAGAAAAGTGAGTTGTAATGAGATTGACAAGCAATAAATGCTCATTGCCATGCTTCAAGGAAGATTTGGTGTGTGTGTATGTGTGTTTTGTGAGTGGTGTTATTTAAATAATTGAAATAGCTTAACGGAACTTTACACACTCTACTTAGACACGGCTAAACTGATGTGGTTTTGCCCAGAGGGTCAGACTATGTGCGGTTCTATGCTTTTTAAAGCCTATCTCACTGTATGCATACACATGATTATGCAATCAATGGACAGAATCTCTGCAAAGTCTCAAGCAACGTCCACAACGTATAAGAATCTCTGAAGACAAAGCGTCCATACTGATTGTCCCTTGTGGAACGATAGCCCACTATGTGCACATTCTAACTGTAGAGGTTGACTGTGATCAACTACAGCAGGACAAAAGCTTGAGAACTTACTCAACACGTGTGAAAAATCCAAACGCTTTAAGCGATGGGCGGAGCCAAGCATGAACGTAGGCTAACGTCACGTCACCTTAGCAACAGTATAGTCGCTGTCGTTGGTCTGTTGATTGTGCAGGAGGCTAGTGGCGTTAGCTTCACGTTAGCCGAGGGGGGACGTGACCTACCGGCGTGCAGCGGCCGCATCTTCAACTGTGTCGAGGTAATGCCCGAGTTGGGTGAAAATAAGCGGTGTTTGTTTTTTCGACGACTCCCGTGTCAACATATAGTGGCGAAGGAAGAGGGTTACGTTAGCTCACAAAACCGCACTCATGACAGAAAATCTCGCGAGCCACTGAGTTACGCTTCCGTTTCCTTTTCAAGTTAAAATCATAGATTTTTTCCTCGCTCGTAAGAGATGCTCCTAATTATCCCAACGAGAATAAAGGCATTAGTGTATTTACTGGTTAGATTTCCTCGAAGGCCCTTTGTAATTTATGTTTTGTATTTCAGTACTAACACATTTGTTTTCTGTTCAACGTTTGTGACCTCCAACAGAAACATTACGTTTTATCTGGATTTTTTTTTTTTTTAATGAACAAATTAAGTTTCAAATTTGGATGGTTAAATTCAGTCTATCAGTTCAGTTTGCAGTTCTGATCCAGCCAAAAACTCTTCCAGCGTTTTATCGCCAGTCCGCCGTCCTTTTAACTAAGTGTGCTTTTAAGTTGAAAGGTTCGCTCTAGCTTCCCGTACGTTACCTCAAGCCGTGATTCACTCCAGAGCGAATCTGTTTACGTTTGCCTGCGTTGTATTTAATGCAACTCCCAAAAAATATATTAAATGTGACAATATATATAAATATATATTAAGTACCGTACCATTTGTGTTTGAGTCAACTCTCGAGTAATCTGACTCTTTGGTTTTGGATCTCATTTCAACGCATTACTTAATGCATGCGCCGAGACATTAAGCGGACTCGATATTTGTCCTGTCTGTGTTTCTCACACACACACACTAAAAAAAAAAAAAAAAAAAAAAAAAAAGGAAGAAGAAAAAAGAAAGCACAATGTCGACTGATCTCGCCGGCGTGTGGGAGGTGGCGCTGAGCGACGGAGTCCACAGGATAGAGTTCGAACACGGCACGACCACCGGCAAGAGGGTCATCTACGTCGACGGAAAGGTATGGATGATGCGCCACACACACACACACACACACAGGTGACTGGGCAGGATGGGAGGGGCGAACCTGTGTGCTACAACTGCCGCCCACATCTGCTCAATGGCTGCAGGAGATCCTGAGGCGCGACTGGATGTTCAAGCTGGTGGGGAAGGAGGCGTTCACTGTGGGCAAGGCGGACACCAAGGCCACCATCAACATCGACGCCATCAGCGGCTTTGCCTACGAGTACACGCTGGAGATCAACGGCAAGAGTCTGAAGAAGTACATGGAGAACCGGTCCAAGGTGACCAGCACCTGGATCCTCAACCTGGACGGCACCGACTGCAGGATCGTCCTAGGTAAGACTCGCCTTCGCGTCCTCATCCTTGAATTATGAAGGCAGGCTGGTTTTTTGGTTTGCTTTTTGTATGTGCATTGCATGCCCAGGGCTGCTCAGTGACTTGTTTTGCGTCTCGTATCAAAGTCACTCAGTAGGAGGTAGGTGTTCATCGGGCGATTTCTGCCCCCTCGGAGCCAAACACTAATATGATGTTGGAGCTGAGGCTAAGCTCTTAACCTGCTTTGAGAAAGAAGTGCAGCCGCCGTCTTCAGCCACCTCTGTTCTGCCGCGGCCTTGTTAATCCCAGGTCATAGAGTTTTCTGTACTGGCAGCTGCTTGCAGAAAATGAATGTCTCTGTTTATTATTTTACCCACTGTTCTTTACCGTTACAACTTTTATTTACTATTCTGGCTTTTTTTTTTTTGCAAAGTATGCAAAGCATACAGGTTATATGACCTTGTATCAACTGTCATAATACATGTTGTGCACTTTTAACTTGGCTCCTTTTTCTTTCATTTCTGTTTCTGTTTTTCAGAGAAAGACACCATGGATGTTTGGTGCAATGGACAAAATATTGAGACGGCCGTAAGTTACTATTTATGACTCTATCGGTGATGCAGATCTGCTCAGAACAAGCCTTTTAGTATTTCTTCCTCATTGATGCATTTCTGTCTTTTTAATAGAAATGTATTTAATGAATTTAGTTTACAACACAACACGTTTCTCAGGAACACTTCAACAGTCATGTTTTTTAAAAAAAAAACAACAACAAGGTGTTCATTTCAACAATTTAATACACAAGAGAACGGAGAACCATAGCTTGAAGCCTCAAATGGGACAGCTGATGTCTGAGGTGCTATTTCCGGTTTGAACCTGCAGGGGGAGTTTGTGGACGACGGCACGGAAACGCACTTCACACTGGGAGATCACAACTGCTGCGTGAAGGCTGTGAGCAGTGGCAAGAGGCGAGATGGGATCATCCACACGCTGATTGTGGACGGCGCTGAGATCGCGGAGTGCGCAGAGTGATTGTATGAGCACACGCGCCTCACATGTTTGTGTTAGTGTAGAGATCCGGGTAGGAGAAGGTGGAAAAACCCACCGCTGGAATGTCCGTCTCTGAGTTTTCGTGGCCATGCCCTGACAGAATGCTAACTATGTGTTAGTCCTCCACAAATTGCCCAGGAGTTAATTTGGGAAACTTTGAAATGAGCTCTCTTCTGTCTGGGCAGTTTAGGAGGAAGAGTTCTCACCAGCCGTGGATTTATTCGCACTGTGAGAAGGGCAGGTTGTGCCCTTATTATTTTAACGTGATGAGACGCTGCACACCAGACTTTTTATACCCAAGATTATCTTTAGCAAAAAGCAACAGGCCACATTAGAAAAACTCAGCCCTGCACAAACCAGGGATGGAAACTAAAGTTGGTCGGTCCCCAGTGGTACTGATGCAGAGCCGCCTCATCCTGGAGGGTCAAAGGTCACCGCTGGGCCCGACGTCACAGCTGAGTGACAGGTAAAGAGGTGGATTAGAACAAGATGCATATTGTCATTGCTGTTGGCATCATTAATGCTAATACTGACATAATACGAGTCTGATACCTACAAAACACAGGATTGTTTGCACTTGAAAACACTGTCACACTTCTTCTTCTTTTTTTACACTGTGTAGACGCACAATACTGTCTGTACAATTAGTGTACTGACACAAAGAGAAAGACTAAGGGCTGGCCACTGAAATAACTGGTTTCCGCCCCGTTTTCAAAGACTTGATTGCCTGATGTGGGACCAGCAGAAGTGGCCGGAATAATGTACAGCCTAACTCATGGACGATTGTCGGGGGGAAGCCCAAATGAACGGTAAACTGGGTGGTCAAAGTCTGTCAGCATTTCTGGCAACTCTAAAAAAAAAATCCGACTTCTAAATGAAAGGGTCAACACGCTGAAAGATGCTGGACTGAGTCAGAGAAGAAGAAAGGTTATGGTCCCGCTCCAGCTGAGCTCAGTTAGCATTGAGAAGCTAAATGTTTACCTTTACGTGTGGATCCCTGAAGTCAAAAGTGCGACTGCGCAACAGCGACGCAGAGTGTTGGTTGACGTCGGGAGCTCAACCGGCACCGTCTTGAGATCGTCCCATCACCAAAGCAAAGAGCTTGGCCGTCGGTCTCGAACCCAAGTTCGGCTCAAGTGTCATGTGTCAACCGCCGAGTTGATCCACCAGTCGTTTTACTGTATGTACTTGTGGGGCCCTTGATGCCATTGAAACACTGACGCCTGAGGCTGGAGTGTGTAATTGCAGTGACCCCAGTCCACATTTGTATTTCCATCTCACTTCGAGCTCTCTGTCTTGTACTTTGAATATTGTGCAATAGGAAAACCAATGACCAGTGTGAGAGGCGACGATTCAAGTGCAGCTCTTTTTCTTTGCAACGCATTCTTCTGATGTGGAGAAAGGTCTCGGTGTGATGAGCTGCATGATGCTTTAGACTAGTATAAATCTGTCAATACAGTTCCACAAATGGAGAATTGTTTTGTTGGACATAGTGATTATTACACTTTTTAGAGTGTTATGTCATTGACAATCGCCTGTTTATGTTGGTACAATTACTCTGGAGTTTTTACCAGAAATAAAATGTTACAGCAAGCAAAGTTTACCGGAGGTAAACCAGTTTTTCCTCCTCCATGGAGATTTATGTTGTCCTGTCTTTAGTTTTTCGAATCTTGGGCCAGATCATTTTTTAAAGTTGGGGAACAGGTTTGAATTAAATATTTATTGTGTACTGACTGAATTGTGCATTTTCGCAAAAAGCTATTTTCTGTTAGCAATAAAATGTCTACAAATTAAGGTGTTGCACCATTTTCAACGTGAGTTTTATTTTACTGTTAATGACACGGCACCTCTGTAAAGCATCATTTACATGTTGAAGTTTTTGACAGATGAATAATGAGTAAAAAACTAGCAGCTAACAGTTTTTTACATTTTCTACTTTTTTTTCCAACAATAAAAGAAGCGATGAATTAAACTAAAACATTTCATTTGAACCCAGGTATCGATTATTTTTAAGTAATCATTTTACAGTTGTTATATTCATATACTTACTAAGCTAAACAATGTGATCTTACTGCAGTCCTATCCCTCAATCACTGGCAATGTTATTGCTTCCCCTTCTTCAGTGCAGACAACTGCTTTCTTTGCACTGCTTTCTAAGCATCTTACAGATGATGATCTTGGTTGGAAGAGCCTGACGGCTGTTGAATATGACAGAGATGTCAGGGCCTCCGTACACACTGTCGCTACGCTCTGCTGGGTTTGTGTCCAGCACTGGTGGGACGACGAGGCCGCACCGACCAGGTGTGGACTTCCCCGTCAGCACCTCAGCCTCCACGATGTACACATACTCCTGATTGGGAAACTTCCACACCTCTAAGGCTTTCTTCACTGTGCTTGCAAAGTAGATGCCTTCTCCGTATTGTGGGTCTGGAGACAAAAAACAAAAACAAAAGGTTATCTGGAGTAAATTAGCAACCAGTCTTCTAGTCGTACTTCCAATATACAAGGTGCCAGTTTTCTTTAATGCAATAACGGTACCATCAGGCGGAGCGCACTCTGCGTTGAATCCAACTTGACAGACCACATCACAGAAGTGTGCAGGCACGCACTGAAACATTTTCCTGGGGGCCAAGGCGAACTGGTGCTGCAGGTTATCAAAGGACTGCTTCATGGCGGCGTTCCACACTCTCTCCACCTGGAAGAATACAAACATTCCAGGCCAAGAAGGACGGTCGAATCAAGTCACGTGGACAAATACACACTTGTATATACGCAGTTGTTTTTTTTGTGCAGCAGCACCCTCTGCTGGCTGTTGGCAGCATGACAGACGACACTGCTGCACAGCAGTAACGAGACGGTTTTGTCGGTTAGTCGTTTTTTTGGTTTTTCAATTAATAATTCCATACGTGTTGAAAAATAAATGGAGGCCTGAAAGAAACAATTTCACTTGGGCCTAACCATAAACTGGGTGCTTTTTGAAGACAATCAAATGCAAAACCACCACTGGTCAAATGCCAGAACTGACCCTTCTGAGCACAACAGATTTTAATCATTAGAGGTTTTAAAAAAAAAAGTGTGACAACAATAACACAACTTTGTTTCCTAGAAAGACAAGCATGTTATGTCTGCCTTCTACCATGTGTCAGTGGGTTCAATCTACCTTCACTATTTCCTGGCCCATCTGTTGGAGAGCTTTCACTGCATCTGGATAGTCGGGGTTTGAAGGGCTGATTGCTTCTCTCTGGAAGTCGAGCCCCCCGGGCGACACCGAGAGCTGGCGCTTTTCCTGGCTGACAAACTCGTCCACAGCGTTGCAGAGCACGGCCTCCACCTGCAGCGCAGCCACTGCCACTTCATTTGGCAAATTACCCAGCACTGTTATTGTGGCTTGGCCATGGTCAAACGACTCCTCGACGCTGACACCCCTCCTGGCTATTTCGCCTAGCCGCGTCTGTTCTTTCTCTCCGAGGTGCAGGATGAAGTTGTTGCAGACGGACACGCGCTCAGAGGATTTGGAGAGAAGCTGACTGAGCCATCGCTGGGCTTCGTGCTGGGCCTCCTGGGAGGTGCCTGACAGGGTGATGTGTGGGGAGGAATCTGTGCCCCTGCTGTGTTCATCTCGCCGTCCCTGGCCTGGGGGGAGGAGACACATTCACCACCCCATCACAATACTTGGGATCGCAAAAAAAAATAAGAAGTTCTTACGTGGTGCCATTTGTTGGGCTCCACTCATCTCTTCCTCAAAAGCCTAGAAAAACACAAAACACATCAATACACTCGTTTGTCATGTGTGACAGTTGAGAGGGCGAGTGGATTAACGAGTGTGCCAGCACTTCTTACGAGTTCCACAGTTTTTTTAAAAAAACATGTTTTCATGTTTCAATCAAGTTTTATGGTATTCTTGGCTAATAAAGTACTTATGAGTTTTTTTTTTAAAACATTAATTTGTTTAAAATCCAACCTTGAACATGTCCTTCTCAGAAGGGTGAATGACAAAACAAACATCCAGCTTCTTAGGATAGTTTGTCGCAAACTCAGCCACTGCCCTTAACATGTAACTGGCAACATCCCTTTTCCCAAGGCCTTGATTCCCGGTGCCAACTGCCGGAAAAGAGATTGAGTGGTGCGACGCTGAGGCCATTCGCAGGCATTGCAAAACTGCAGTCTTGAGAGTATGCAGCATGAGAGTATGTAGAGACGAGAAGAAGTGGACACAGACAAACGGACAAATCATTCAATTAGGCCAGTGGCAGTTAGAAAGGCAAAGTAGGTTAAAGTAGCTTAACTGATTTATTAAGAACTCCAGTCATACTGTACCTCAACATAGTAGTCCTGACTCACAGGCCAAAGGATGTGATACACCTGCTTGCATTTCAGTTGATAGGCATCAGTGACGATGACATGTTCATCAGGGGAAGCTTTCTGCAGTTGTTTCTCCATTCTAGGTCCTGCCTTCTGCAATATGGCTTTGGAGATGGGACCGGCAGTCCAGTTTTCTCTGGACGTTGAGTTGACAATAACGTCGGTCTGAGGCGGCACAACGGCGACAATGTCAAATCAGGAACAAGACGATAGCTTTTCAAGACACTGCCATTTGCATGAGGAATGTAAGTGAGCATCCGATAGATGGTACACGGTGTGAAGGTGCTGGTCCTTACCTGCTCGTCCTCGATGACACCCCTTTTTACCGTCACACGGACATTTTCAAAGTGGGCGCTGCTCGTTGGTATTTTGGTGCTTGCCTTCATTCTACTTGAAGCGCCCCTGGTGTGCAGGTCCAATTCCTTGCAGGCACGCTCCATTTCTCTGACTGTTGGCTCGTCGATGTTCACCAGCAGGATCTCTTTCAGACCACGTGCGCGGTTGAGAGCTCTAACTATGGTTTCTGCACAATTACGCAATGGAAAGTTGAATATTCCAGAGCTTATAGCAGGGATGGCAACTGTGCGCAGACCATTGTTCTCCACTAAGTCAATGATAGAGCAAACCGTCTGATCCAAGAGGCGTTCAGCACTAGACAGCTCAGTCTGGCAGTATTTATTGCGCACGCGTGGGCCAACAGCGTGAATGATCTTCTTGCACGGTAATAACGACCCCGCGTTCATCATAACTGCGGTGCCTGTGTGCACAACGCCGTACGTTCTGACATGGTCTCTGCTATCACGGTCGATTCGTGCGCCGCCAGCTTTGGACAGGGCCAGGGCAAGGCCACCGATGTGCAAAAGGTTTTCGTTGGCGGCGTTCACGACAACATCGGCGGGGAAGTTGGTGAGATCTGCCTTCCAGACGGAAACCACGACACCCGAGTGCAGGCTCGTCTCGAACCTTCTCTCTGGTCTGACGCTCCGCCGGCTCGGCCGTGCAGCGGCAGCGCCGTCGTCAAAGTCAAAGACGCCCGAAAAGGTGACGTCGCAGTTGTATTTGCTGAGGAGAATGTTCGTCAGGTCATCTTTACTCCTCCTCACGATCTCGAGCGAGGCGCGCGGCACGTGCACTTTGCTGGCCATGGTTCCTGAACGGACAACCTGTGAGGAAGACGACACGAAGCGCGAAGACATTCAGAGGCATTTAGTGGAGTCAAACGACGTTTAAGGTCATTAAAAAAAACAAAAAAAACACCCCCCCACCACCACCACCTCTCTACAAACCTGTTAATCCTCTCGAGGCGCTGCTTTTACTTTCACTTTTGCAGAGGGGTGGAGACTGGTTGGCCACAGGAAAGGTTTCGCCAGCACTACCAAGCTGGTTATGAACCAACGATCTTTGAGCCTGTAATGACGCAGTGCACCTTCACTCACAACTGGACGGCAAAAGTCCAGGTTAATGATCAATAAGATATGAACCGGTCCACGTAGACGCCGGAACAGGGTGCGCAGAAAGCGACGTAGGACACGTTGCAACAAAAATACATAAATAAATAATTAATACCACTTATTACGACTTACCAATACGCAGTTTCGCATTTATCAAAACTGTGTGTCCATCTGTGCTCACCTGGCGCGCACATTAACCAGCAACAACAACAACAACAACAACAAAAAAGACACGCGTGGGTTGGTTTGAAAGAAGGCACAACCAGTAAGGGAGGGGGCGGGGGGGTACAGACACAAACAAACTACAAAAAAAAACAACAACAACAACAACAAAAAAAACGCGCTTCGCACGCGCTTTAAAGTTTCATTTTTTGAAATGTCGAACGCCTTTCGCGCCACGCCGTCGATGTATGAGAGACTTTACTCACCGATGTCGAACACAAATCAAAGTGTGCGGCGTCGTATCAAGAAAATGGGCGCAGGGCAGTCCCTACGAAGCTGTGCCGCGCCCCGCCGTCTCCGACCCGGTTTCGGCGGAAAGCAAAAGTGAAAGTGTTGCACTCGCACGGACCGACAGTCGCAGCCATGGCCGGCAGGCACGAGTTCGCGCTGCTCGCCGAGTTCGAGGAAAACGACGTCCCGAGGCTGAGAAACACCCTGACCAAATACTTCCAGAGCAAAAAGTCCTGCGGGGGCGAATGCGAGGTGGACCACGACAGCGGCAGCGGGAAGGCCGTGGTCCGCTTCCGAAAGCAGGAAGGTAAGAGACGACGGTGGGGGGGCAGCGGACGTGACTTTCTCAAGTCCGTCACTCGGGTCTTTCTTTATCCCCATCAGCGGTTAAGAGGTTACAAATCAGCCGGCCACCCTGCCGATCCTTCCAAAAATGTGTCCCGGTCCGACTCGTTTCCGGGTTATTTATCGTTCCAGACCAGAGGAGAGTTCTGGCGAAGGAGTCTCACCAGATCGTAACGGATAAAGTGGCCTTGAAGATCACTGTGCGACCTTTGACAGTTGGCCAGGTGAGTGTCCACACTTACAGGCCTCGACGAGCAACAACAAAAAAACACACTTTTGTCGACAGGCCCAGCGGCTTGGGTTGCTTTCTCTTTATCCGCCGAGCTTCTCTGTCGGAACGACATCCGGAGTGAGTGTCAGTAGGAACCACACACTCGGACTGTCGACAGAGGGACTTGCTTTAGCACTAACAGGGTTTTCCTGAAACTGTGCTCAACTCTTCAGGACAAGGAGAAAGAATTGTTTGTCACTCTCGTAAAAATGGCCTTTTTATTTTATTTTATATATGCCATCTATTAAGATGTATGTTTATACATGGACACGCCCTCTTGTACTGTACTAACGAACGTTTGTGCTGTCTCATTGTTGCTTTTATCCTCCACATTTTCAACATTTCCTCAGTTGCACAGTCTCAAGAACAGTAAAGTCCCCTTAAACCGCTTCTCCCTGTCGCCATTGGTGCGATCTTGCCTGTTTTGCTGCCCGAGGAGTTGTGCAATCATAACTACCAAACACCACTAGAGACCAAAAAAAAAACAAATTATAAATCAAACCATCATCAAACCCACAAAACTTTCTCTGAAAAATAATAAATAAATGGTAAAGGAGTCAAGAAAGCAAAAGTAGTCAAGATTCTTTTTTTTTTTTTTTTTTAAATCAAAACTATCAGTGCAGTTTTATTGTCCTATGATCCAGGCCCAACACCCAGTTTTGTCGCCGCTGACTCGGTTGCTGTTTTACTTGCCGGCAATGCACTTTGGAGCAATTGAACTTTTTGATAAACATGTCAATAAAACACTTATTCTGTTCCTTATTGCCACTTACTATCTTTGTTATTGCAAAGAGAATGAGATTCCAAAGTACAACCTGAAGGGAATGATTTAGAGCAACGTCGGGCCACAAACGTGGTGCATGGCCTATACGTGGCCAGTGTGCCTGTGTAGGCCATGTGAATGTAATCATACTACTGCACCAAAAAATAAATAAATGAGGGGGAAAAAAGACCAAAGTGTTTTAAATCACTTTTCTTCAATCCATACAGGAAGCTCCGGCTGAAAAACCCACCACCAAGTGTAAGTATGGACAAGAAAAGAATGCAAATTTGAGAAACACTAATTATTACACTACGTTACACACACACACACACACACACACACACACACACACACACACACACACACACACACACACCATTTCATTCAGTGGGTCATTTCACAAAATATGAATGTTTTGCAACTGTGGGCTTGTTTAGGGAAGTGGCTTTGGTCTGAAATCTGTGGGCCATTGCAACCAACATAAACACCACAATTTTTTTCAGTTGTAGTTCCACATTAAACTTTACAGGTGGTTTACAGGTTACAAATGGTAACAAGTGGGCAGAAAAAGACAGCTGTGAAGGGGAAATAATTTGCTTGCCATGAGCATTAATATAGATACCGTTGTAATTAAAGGCTAATACATGCTAATATATATATATATATATATATATATATATATATATGTGTGTGTGTGTGTATATATATATGTATATATATATATATATATATATATATATATATATATATATATATATATATATATATATATATGTATAATGTATGTATATTTGTTTCCCAGACCCATCTCATGTCATGAGCACTGTACTGTTAATGCTGCTAAAGCTACAACAGTTAGCATGGCCGTATATTTTGTACCTCAGCAAAGTCAGTTAAATTTTTCCTTTAAGATTGTAATGTTTTGATCTTGGTAACAATCTTTTTTATTAGCAAAATTATCTTGTATGTATGCTTTGCAAGACTATTACAGTATGAAGAGGACAGCAGAGCAGAACTGCAGAATACAGGATTTCATCTCCTGTAAGAAATCTAAAGTGTCAGGGCAAGAACAGGGCCAGAGCAGCAGTCAAGATGAGAGCCAGCCTGTTAAAGAGGTGCTGGAACCTTCAGCTGTATGCATGGGTAGGTCAAATCCTGATAGTCCAAACGTTTCCTCATGTTTCAACTTATATATTATTATATATTTCAATTATACAACTGAGGAATAACACAATCAGAGAGTGTAGCCCAGTTTTTTCAACACTACTTGTGTGAAATGCTTAAATATGACAATTCAACACCCTATGAATTCAGCTGTGTCTGAAACATCCGTGTTGGGTATGTGTTTGTGTGTGCATACTTCACGCCACGTGTGTGTAGGATTGTTTTTAAATGTTTTAATATTTCAAATCCTCCTTTTTTGTACATTTCTGGAATTACAATAATAATAATAATAATAACAATAATAATAATAATAATAATAATAATAATAATAATAATAATAATAATAACAATAATAATAATAATAATAATAATAATAATAATAATAATAATAATAATAAACACTTTATAGTGCCAAAGACATCCAATCAAATCTTTTTTTTTACTCCATAAACAAAACCTTTCCCCCCCATTAACAGCAGGTGTTGTCGTTGAGAGCAAGCAACAGCCACGGACCGATGGAAGTGCGTGTGCAGCGGTGAGAGATGTCGCTGGTGAAACCGCAGATGAAGGGGCCCACTCCGCTTCAGCTGTATTGGGGAAAATTCCAGCGACCATGAACTTTGAGTTTCTGGAGATGCTCATTGAGAACATTTTAGACTCCAGCTCTTCATCTGCCACTCGAGCCTTCACGCTAGAACTCCTTCCCGATACCTCCTCGGCTGTGGTGACCTTTCAGAGTGAACAAGGTAAGGGACCTTTTATGCATCAAGTGGCACATAAGCAAGGGAGCCTCTTTATGTATGTGCTCTTCTTACTCTTGCGGGATCACATCACACAGTGCCCTCCTAAGACAGCTTGTAGGATTAGCTACAGAGGACGATAAACTAGTTTTCAATAACTAGTGTAATCATACAACCCAAGGCTGTCTGTGTTGGTAGTGTTGCTGTTTTCTACTCAGACAGTCAGAAGGTGTACACACGAGGCAGTGTCTGCAGTTACAAAACATCACCCTTTGATGTCCTGGATTCTACAAATGACCGTACGCTTCTGTTCTAGGCCCCGAGTAACTTTACCTTCTGTCGTTTGCAGAATGTGCAGATTTTGTGACAAGATGCCCCCAAAACAACATGTTCAAGAAGAAGCAGCTGTTAGTTCAGCCTCTGGAGCTCACACAGCAAGTCCTCATTGAAGACGTTCAAGAGCTGAACGAAGACTACATCTACCTGTACGTTGAAAACGCAGGCGTGGAGGTAGAAAAGTGTTTGTTTTCTGAAGACAACCAATCTGCTATCCTGACACTTAAAGATCACAAAGGTAAAGGTTTATTTTGTGAATGTGCAAATAAAATTATGATTATCAGACAGGGCACTGCAAAATCCTTACTTTTCTATGTTAGAATGTATAAAGTAATGTTGTTACGTTTCCCCCCCAAAGCTGTTCAGAAGATTGTAAAGCAGAAGCTTCGCATTAAAGAAGAGGAATTCAGATTGTTCCCCTTTTATCAATCTTTGGGAACAGCCTTGTATGGCAAAGAGAAGCATTCTCCCAAACTTCCAGCTGCAATCAGTGAACACGTTGAAAATGGTGTCTGGTCATTCCTAAATCACAATCAACCAGCAGAAGACGCTATTCACAGTCACATGGCAAAACACTTCTGCAACGTGAACTTAAAGGAACAGAATGTGCGCTTGAGCCCTGTCGCCTCGCTACTCCAGCAGAAAGATGCCAAAGTCATGGTGAAACAGTGGAGAGAAATGGTGAAGTCAGAATTTGCAAAGTATTTGTCCAACTTCAAATCTGTGAAACTTCAACTCGATTCGGAGTCCTGGGACGATACTGAGAAGACAATTAGACGGAATGTTCAGACAAAGAATGTGGTTGTGGTGCCCGATAAAGCCGGTGGCCACCTAGTGGTGGCTGGCCATACTGATGATGTGGACAGGCTCGAGCGGAGCCTCTTTGAAACCGTAAATAAGATTACTGAAATGATGGAGAGAGAAAAGTCATGTTTAACAAAAGAGATCAAAGTGTCACAGGCAGCTTACCACGTCATGTGTCTAGATGGCTTTGAGGAGAAACTGCTTAGCGTCTACCCACACCTCAAAATGACATATCAGCCAGATAATCCAAATTTGATTGTAACTGGCTTGATGGATGAGATTTTAGAATTGAGAAAAGCTATGTGTGATCAGTTGATGGAATTACAACGGCAGAACTTTGAGGCTGATAAGCACGTACTTGACTTGTTGAAGAACAACAAACAGGAGGAGCTTACAAATGCCTTGTTTAAAGCTAGTGGGTTAAACGCAGCGTTTGAGAAAAATGAAAACACAGTGCGACTTGTTGCTCGTAACGACAGAGATCTCAAGGATGCCGTTGATCATCTGAACAGGCTGTTGATATCTGAATGTGTCGATGGTGCAGACAAAACTGTCCTGAACATGCCAGAGTGGAATCAGCTAGTGAGCCAGTTAGAGGATGCCAACGTCACGCCATTCAAGAAAATTAGAATAAGCGTGAGTGGCCAACAAGTTGTTGTGTCCGGCCTAAAGGATGAGGTTGCCAAAGTTAAATGTGAACTTGGCAAATTTTTAACACAGAATACTCCAGTCGAAAAAACTGTTGCAGTCAGGAGCAATGCCATAATTGAATATATTCAAAAGAGCGGCATGCCCTTGTTAGACAAGGTAAATGACAACGTTACAGTGTGGTGCAAGAAAGATGCTATCTGTTTAAGCGGTCGCCACAGTGCTGTGTCAGTTTGCAAGACCTTTGTTGAAAAGCAGGTGGCTTCTGTGGCTTTCCAAAGTTTTAAAGTTTCCAATCCTGGAGCAAAGAAGATCTATAAGAATGAAGAAGCTGCACATGGCTCCTCCATCCTAAAAGATACGGGCTGTGTGGTCCAACTTGTTGATGAGACCACTGCAGGCCAAGGTGGCGTGCCTGACAAAGCAGTTCCAAAACCCGTTTACCAGAATCAGACAAGCCATGGAGTGGAAATGGTGGTGTGCAAGGCAGATTTGTTCCAATACCCTGTGCATGCAGTCGTTTGCGGCACAACCGAGGACTTGAAAAATACAAGCGGCCTTGCCAAAGCACTTGTCAGTGCTGCTGGCCCTCAGCTGCAGCTTGAATGTGACCAACTGATTACCTCAGAAGGCCAGCTGAAGAGTGGAGAGTGTGTCATAATGTCTAGCGTGGGGCAACTTTGCTGCAAAAACGTTATTTTCACTGTCGCGCCGAGACTCAGTCCAGCTAATGTCAACGCTTTGGCAAAGCTCAAAATAGCTATTATCCGTAGTTTGCGGCTGGCTGAACTTCATGGATGCACGACTGTGGCCATGCCCATAATGTGCAAGAATCAAGGCGTACCTATCGAGGAATGTGCCGCCACGCTCGCCAAAGCAGTGATGGAACGCTGCAAGGGCATGTTAGATGACAGCATGTTGAAGAAGATACATTTTGTGGACAAAGACGACGACGCCATTCAGGTCATGGCAGCCGCCGTCAGAAAAGAGTTTGGAAATGACTCCGCTCCTACTTCTCAACAAGCGCCATCTGCTGGAGGCTCTCAACCTGCCCCAGTAAACCAAGCCGTGGCTTACCAGAACTGTTTAGGTCATGAACAGACCAAGGAAGGCCTAAACATCATCCTCGTGACAGGGAATATAGAGAACGCCACGGTAATTATTCAACTTATCCTCTAACAATTGCACTAACTGCAAGTGGCTGCTCTGAGGGTGGATTGTTTATGGCCGGACTGTTGAATTGAACTTGGCTGAATCTTTTCTTACTAATTGCAGAGTACATTAAGTCCTTCCACTGCCTAACAAGGCGGTTTACAAAAGAATGCAGAACTTAAACTTTTCTCTCAACATTTTCAGACGGACGTGATCGTGAACACTGTGTTTGACGATCTCGATCTGACAAGGGCAGCAGTTTCAAAAGCCATCCTTGGTGTGGCTGGACCTAACCTGCAAGAGTTTGTGACCACAGAAGCGGAAAGTAAACAAAAAATAAATGACGGCGACATCGTCATTACTGAGGGAGGCCTGTTGTACAGCCAGTTTGTCTACCATGCAGTGACACCCAACTGGGACAAAGGAAAAGGCACAGCTCAGAAGGTATGGTTAAGATATATGTTGATACTAACTTACTTCTTCCAAAGTGTTTTCAAATCGTATCAGACTTCCGAGATAGAAGTCTGAGATCCAGCTAATCCGTCTTTAAAACGTTAACTGCATTTATGTCTCGGCTTTCAGATTCTGAGTGGCATTTTTAAGGAGTGCCTGGATAATGCAGAGAAGAATAGCATGGACTCCATATCATTGCCTGCCATCGGCACTGGAAACCTGGGTTACCCCAAAGATCTTGTGGCCTCATTAATGCTGGATGAAATCTTGGCATTTAGTCAGGGGACAAAACCAGTGCATCTGAAGGAGGTGGTGATCATGCTTTTCCCAGGAGACGGAAAAACTCTGCAGGTGAAGCCGTTAAAGAAAACTCCACCACCAAGTAAACAATATATAAAACCTAAATGAGTTTATTTCACTTTAGATTTGGCAAGCTAAGCATATATTAATAGTCAGTCCAGGTGAATATTGCGGACCCAATTCATAAAAGAGTGAAAAAAAAAACCTTTCCACACATGTAGGTCTTCTATGTGTGTAGTGTTGGGGATTTCTGAGCAGTTATCCTTCAGCTGTCTCACTCTCTCTCCAGGTTTTCTGCAGTGAATTCCAGAAAAGGTTTCCCAAGGCTTCCCCCACACCAGCAAATTTGGGTAGAACATTTTGTATTTATTAGACTGTGCAAATTTCAAGTTCATTAGCACAATGTGTAGTGTGAGGTTATTGGTTTTTTATGTTTAGAAAAAATATTTGTGAAGAAATGGCTCAAACCATTCGGTAACAATTCCGTTTGTTTTACTGCACTGTTCACCACAAGATTTTTGTGTGACGCTTTCTTTTTCTCAGTGCAACACAAAGGATGCTTCTCTAAAGTTGTCTCAAGCTCAGGGCAACACGAGACCAAACTGGGAAATGTGGTTATACAGGCAGTCACAGGAGACATAACCAAGGAAACGTCTGACATTATTGTCAACTCCTCGAATGACAAATTCACCCTGAAGTCAGGTGAGCCAGTAGTTCCCACATCACGACTCTTAGCAGCTGCTACACTGTATTGTCAAAGTAAGCCAAAGTACCTCTTTATAGTGCATAACTAACTACAGTAACAATAAATTCTGTTATTTGTAGGAGTGTCTGAAGCCATTTTGGAGGCAGCTGGCCAGGCTGTCGAAGATGAATGCAAAACACTTGGTAAAAAGATGTTCACACCCATTTTCAATAATATTCTGATATCTACGATGTTATATGATATGTTAAACACAATCAGCAACAAAATACAATAAACATAATAATTATAAGAATTAGGGCTGGCGAAATTAACGCGTTAATAACGCGTTAACTCAAACTCAAAAAGTATGCCATTGATTGTGAGTTAACTCAGGACAATAATGTGATTAATCGCGATTAAAAAAACTTAATTGACTGACAGCCCTAGTAAAAATATCAAATAAAGTTTTGAATCAATATTTCTTCAAATAATTCTTCAGATAATTCTCTCAAAGTTGGTTTTTGATTGCTTGATTAAAAATGTATTGTTGAAAATTATATTATTAGGCAACCAGCCCAATGACGGCATCATCATGACGCAGCCAGGAAACCTCCAGTGCAAGAACATCATTCACGTAGTTATACAATCAGATGCCGACAAAATCAAGAGCACTGTTAAAAAGGTGCTGCAAATGTGTATAACACACTCGCACTCTTCCATCTCATTTCCCGCCATTGGCACAGGTGAGCTTTGTTTACTATCCGCAGGTAAATATACTGTGTGTATTATCAATTTTGTTTCATGACTACTTTATCAGCTGGAAACTGTCCTCAGCCCCAGTTTCTCCACCACACATTGAGCGCTCATGTATGAATGGCCCCATTTGAAACCAATGGCTGTCACTTCCCTTTCGATTCCTGCAATTTACAGTTGTATTTTCCACTTGGTGCGTTTCTTCATTGCAGCAGGTCTGATTTTAGCCTCTGTGCTTTATCATCTCAGGCCAAGGAAAGGTACAGGTGAAGCAGGTGGCTGATGCAATGCTGGATGCTGTGATCGAAGTGGTGAACCAAAACAGCTCCTCTACCCTGCAGTCTATCCGCATCGTTATTTTCCAGTTGCCGATGCTCAAGGACTTCTACGACAGCATGCAGGAAAGACACGTCACCGGTTCTAAACCAACCACCTGGTTGCAGAGCTTTGGCAACCAAGTGTTGCATGGCATAAAAGGTGAAGTACATGAAAAGGGAAATGTACGCTTCAAATTCCTATGTGCTTTGCATGTTTAATGTCTTCACACTTTTTGTGTTTACTGTCTTAGCAATGTTTGCCAGCGGTGCTGACAAGCCAAAGAAAGTTGAGAACCACGTCATCGAGACTCTGAATGCAGATCCTGCTTGTTTCCACATCTGTGGGGAGTCGCAGGCAAAAGTAAACTTGGCCAAGAAGAAACTCCAAGACCTGATCAGTGATCAATACCACTCTCATGACATTCCGGACAATGCGATCCAGAGCCTCTCTAAAGAGGACTGCCAGAGCATTGCTGCCATCCAGAGGCGTTTGGGGATCAGCATAAGCACCAAAAACATTCAGGAACAATTGGTGCTTGTCATCTGTGGACACAGGGCTCACGTGTTTGAGGCCTGCACTGAAATCAATGCGATTCTGCGAAAGGCCAAGGAGAAGAGGGATGCTGAGCTTGCAGGACTAATGGCAGCCTGGCAGTACCAGAGCCACGGGTCTAAATTTAAGAATTTTAATCCAGATACCACCTACAGGCTTGAGCAAGCACTGAAAAACCAGGATTCCCAAGTCAAAGTCACTATTGAGGGCAAACAGTACATAGTTCAGATGCCACAAGGACCTGCCACTGACAACCAGGGAGGGACTTTGGAGATCAACCGCATTGATTTGACAGAAGGTATTCTACTGGTGTCGTCTGATTGGTCACAACGTTTGTTAAAACTGCTTAAACCCACTCAGGACAATCCTGGAAACAAAGAACGTCACTGCTGAGTTTCAAAAAGTGTTTTTCACGACTGCTATTGTTACCTGATCTTTGCCTGAGATGCAACTACTTGTGATGTAATGAACAAAGAAGTAATCATGAAATACTTATTTTTCATTTTACCAGGCCTGCCACACCACTGGGATACTATGTCAGGAGACACCACATGTGTTTCCATCACCCTCAATGCTGGAACACAAGAGTACTCAAAAATCCAAAAGCTGTTTGGACAATCATGCGCAAAAACCATAATAAAGGTAGACTACGGTTTCATCAGCCTGCGAGCAAGACGGGTGTTTTTTTTCTCTCGAAACCTCAAACGGTATCACTTTTTCCATCCTTCCAGATTGAGCGCATCCAGAACAAAAACTTGTGGAAGAGCTTTGAGATTAAGAAAGGTGAAATGGATAAAAGAAACGGTCACACGAACAATGACAAGCAACTCTTCCATGGCACAAATGAGGAAACTATTCCCATTATCAACGAACGTGGTTTTAACAGGAGTTACGCTGGCAAGAATGGTGAGTAGCTCAGATGGAACACAGTTACAATTCTTCAAGACTTGATGACCTATTGTTATTTCTTTTATTTTTTAGCTGCTTGTTATGGCAATGGTTCATACTTTGCGGTCAAGGCCAGCTATTCTGCGCAGGACACCTACGCCAAGCCTAACCCAAATGGGGAGAAGTTCGTGTACGTTTGTCGTGTGCTGTCTGGAGAATTTGCCCTCGGAAAGCAAGGCATGGTTGAGCCACCAATTAAGGCTTCCACCTTACTTTTTGACAGTGTCGTAGACAACATGACAAAACCAAGCATGTTTGTCATCTTTCACGATGCCAACGCGTACCCTGAATACCTCATTACATTCAAGTGAGCTATTTCCTAATAAGATGAACAACTGCAACAGTAGTATCTAGTAACAATCTCACCACTTCCTGAATGGTGGACTGGACTTGATTCCTATGCATTTACCTTCTTGTTATACCTATACTAACATTTGCTTGCTATTCAATGATGGTTAGATATACCACTAATTAATGTCTACAAATAAAAAAGTTATATTTGTGATTTTGCTCAAAGTTTCTGATCAACCTATTGGAATGTAGGTGATACATTTGTTTTGCCTGTCAACACTGGGAAATCAGCTTACCTTGCAGTTCATTTCTCCTGTGTGATTCATTAGCTACCAAAGGATCAGGATGGAAATTTGAATTACATTGACAAATTCTCACTCTGTTTGGATGGAAATAAAGGCTTGGAGAACTCAATGTTTGTCAATGTCTCTGTTTTGGTTTGATTTGGTTCACCCTTGACCTGATGCTCACATGCTCAAATGACAAAATGTGTAGTGTAAATTTCACTACTGACAGTAGAGGTTTTTGGAATTTCTGGCGATATCTCAAACCTTGATATCCTGATTATTTTTTTTTTACCCGTAATGACACAAAACCCAACAAACACAAATGACGCTAACACCAGCTTGTTCACATAAAATGAATCTGCAGTTTGCAACATGTTAATGCAGCCAGCAATAGTTGCAGGTCACATTTGTCACATTGCTGAATCATAATATGATACATTTGTTGTCACTGAGACTGTGACAGTCAATGCCACATTTTAAAATCAGGGACAAAAGCATCTTGTCTTCAACATTAAAACTGAGTATATTACGACCACTAATATCTATGGCTTGAGTCACAGCCACCATTCAACATTCATCAATCGCTAAAGCTAGTCAAAAGTGCAACGGCGATGCAGAAAAACCATTAAGTGACAGCTTTTGTGGATTGGCTGTTCTTTCAATGCAGAGGATTAGTATTCATCAGTCAGTACATCCCTGAGTACAGCTTGTGGCTTCTTTGGTTCTATATTTTACCCGCAGTTGCTTAAATCAAAGTCCTTTCATTTCTCGCACTTTGTCATGCATAAAGGAAGCTAAGCAAAATTCTTTGGCTGCTAAAAACACTTTACGCGGGAGGGTTGCAACACGGATGAGCAATATGGCAAGAGCAGAAATTCGACAATCACGCCATGACAATAATATAACGCATCTGACGTTGCCGTGGCAGCTACGAATCATCCGTGTGACTGTGCGGCCTTTCTTCTGCGCCGTGATTGGCCACTTGGCTCAGTTCGAGACATTTTAAATCAAGCAAAGATCGCAGACTCTGTGGAATGAGCTTCGTTGCCTTTTGAAGCAGCTTGGTTTTCTCCTTCAGGTCTTTTTTCAGCTGCTGCACCTTGTGCATCTCTTCGTTGAGCGCCTGGATGTACTCAAACTCCTTCTGCTTGAACGTGTCCGAGGCCTCTGCGAACCTTCTCTCCCACCTCCTGATGATGCCGCCGTTGGCCCTGTCAATGTTTGACGCGTGCTGAAGCTTCTTCCAAAGACAATCCATGTTAAATTTATACGCCGTCTCCGTGGTCTCGCCAATCTGCACCTTCTTCTCGTCCTGAATGTATTGCTTCCTAAGATCGAGGACTCTCTGCTTGAGCTGACTGGGCTCGTTGATCACAGACATGCATGTCTGCAGGTCCTCCTTGAAGCGCAGCAGGTAGGTCTGCTGCCGCTCCACCCTTTCCCGGAGACCGTCGGATTCCGCTTCGCTGGCCCTCACTTGACGCTCCAAGTGTTGGAGTTTTTCAATCAGGAACTCATTGTGGCCCACAAACTCGTAGAGCGCCTTCTGCGTACTCTCCGTCTTGTACTCCCCCTGTAGGTTCTTCTCCTCCAAACACTTGACCTTCTCCATCGCCAGCTTCATTTGAACGTTTCCGATGGCCGTCTTCTCCTGTTCCATCTCCAGGCGGTCCACCACGTCGTTCTTCTCCTTCTTTAAACTTGTTATCTCCTTGTTTTTGTTTTTGATGAGCTTGCACTTCTCGTCAATGGTGGACTTCAGGCTGTCAACGATGGGGAGGAGACTCTTCAGTTCCTCCAGCTTTGTAATTTGTTTCTGCAAGGCAAACAACTCATTTTCGTAGCCGACTTTCTCCATGTCAGTGGAACATTTGATTTCATTCTTCTCCCTGAGATGCCGGAGTCTCTGCTCTCTCTTCTCTTCCTCTTCGTTCTGGAGGTAGTTATTTATTTTCTCAACGACCACGTTGTGCCTGTCCTTCAGGTCGTGAAAGTCCCTGCCGAGCGACTTGAGCACGTGCTTGAGTTTGTCAGCCATCTCCTCGTGCTGCTTTGCCACTTGCTGCATGTTGATGATGTCCGCCTGCATGCTCAGCTTTATTTTCTCGTTCTCGTCTCTCAGGTCTGCCAACTTTTTCTCAGCGCTTTTCTTATAAACGCCAAATTCTTCCGTGAGAGCCGAGTATCTGTCACTCAGGACGTCAATGTTCCTGTCGGACGTCCGCACACGGATTTTTTCTTCCTTTAAATCGTTCTCCAAGGTTTCAATTTTGCCTTTGAGCTCGTCCTCCTTATCTGTGTGGGCTTGCACCTCGGCCTGAAGGGCCGCAATTTTGTCATGCAAGAGGTTCTCTGTGTTGTTGTGCTTGATTGAGTCCTTGATCGAGATATGTCTGTCCTTCTCAAACCGCTTCTCAGTTTCGGAGAGCTTCCACTGCAGGTATTTAACGGATCTCTTCTCCATCACTGCAACCACACCCTCAATATCGTGGCTCAGCAAAAACAGAGTTTTGTGAACTGAGGCCAAACGCTCAGTTATGCGTCCGAGTGGAGCCGGGAAATGGGAACAAACATCCAACTGGGAGTTTAACACACCAGCAGAGAGTGACCGGGTTATCATTGCTGATACTTTGCTGCTTTTATCTTTGATCTCAACATCAAAGGAGAAAAAAAATACATACATAGTGATGTCATCCTTTAATAAAATATAGACGCATATTTATACATGACACAAGTATTTACAGGTAAACACACACAAAGGATCCCATTTGGCCCAAGTCAACACTAAACCCTAAAAGAAACCCAGACGACACTCTGTAAAGTATAAACATCAGCTTGTTGAGATAAATTACTCTGTGCAATACGCAACATTCACACGTTGTTTGTTAAATTTCTGAAAATAGTACATCTACCATTGCTAAAACCGTGACATCGATGCCACATTGTAAAATCAGGTTTGCATATATTTGGCCGCTTGGCCAAATGTACATATTTTATTTTTTTTTTAATCATGGGGAAGGATTTCTGCACCTCAGTGTTCAGAACTTGAGCAGATGTTTGGTTTGTAACATCGCTGAGGCATAACTGGAACAGAAACTTTCCTCAGCCCTTTTTCAGGACAGCGTTGTTGACGAGCTCTTCTCCGGACAGAAATGGAGCTCCGCCCGCTAGGTGAATTTCTTCAGCCCAGGCAACGTGAGCTCAAACCTGAAACAGAAAAAAAAAGCTAATCATCATCAACATTAAGCACATTGGAATGAACTTTGGGTTTTAGGATTTGTCAATCTGAAGCTGTTCCAATAAAGCACAGAAAGGATCAAACTGCTTGTAGAAAAACAAAAATCCTCATTTCTCACTGGACAAACATCAGTTGGCTATCTTCAATGAATCTAATCAATCTATGCATCCAGCACACCAAACCTTGTGCTCGTCAGCTGCTTTAAGCGCCCTTTCATTTCCTGTAAGCTGCTGTTTGAGGCACGCCCCTCATTTAACAAGGGGTTACCATGTAACCCTTGTTACATAAGTAGCCCTTTTACCCTTGAAAACCCTTGTTACCAAGAGTTACAAGAGTAACCCTTGTTGTCTAAAGGGTACACAAGGTTCAGCACCCGACGTCGGGCTCTGAATGCATCTACGGCATCTTTAATGACCATTGTTCTCAATGATAAAACAAATGACTGTACCACTGTGTGATGCCTTTGGCAAGATCCACCTCCGAGAAGTCGATCATTACCTGTGGAAGAGAAAAGTCAATCACTGTGGAGTAGGTGTTAATGCTAACAGCCGCAGGCCACAAAACGCTTGCTTCACGAAACATTGAGTTGAAGTCAATTCAAAAGGCTCACACCACACAAATCGTCACCCACCATGCCAATGTCTTTCCTCTCCCTGGTGTAGAACATCTTGTTGTTTTTCACAGCCACGTCCAACTTCCTGGTTTGCACCTCCTCCAGCGGCACGTCAAACTCAAACCTAGCGCACAGGAAGCAGAGGCAGATGGTCAAAAGACGGCTGCAGGGACTCAGGGTCTCAAGCACTGCGACTGTGGGCTGAGGCCCGTCGTCTCACTTGTCGTTGAAGATGGGGTTGACCGTCCTCTTCTTCACGTGGGTCTTCTTCCGGTGCCTCCAGGTCTGGTCGGGCAGCAGGTACAGGCGGACGTACGAGTCTGAGCCATTTTCGTTGCATGGGAACAAGTTCCTGCGAGCGGAAAAGCAAAAAAATGACACGTCGCACTTCAGAAGTGGAAGTTTCTCCTCCAGGTTGGAGTTAACAATCATTCACACCAAGGACAAACACACAAAGTGTTTAAGCTGGAATAAAGTAATGTTTTCACACAACAATGCTGGCACACACACTGCGAGGCTGGGAGTTTCAATTCACCTGCAGGCATCAACAAGGACAATGAGCTTTTTCCTCAGGGTGGCGTAACGGACTGTCAGATGGATCTCCCCGAATGACCCCTGATGGTTCCTGATGGCCCTGCGGCGATTAAAAAACAACACAGCAAAGGTAACTCAGATGCTTTTACTTACTCCACCTGAGAGTTTTATGTTACTGCACCACAGAGACGGGGACTTGGAGGTGGCTGGCAGAGAGAAGCAGGAGATCTGCAAGCATTAACTTGGCTCCACACAGGTTGCTTGACATCCTGCTTAACATTTCAGTCTCTCTAGGTATATTTAAGCGAGAGGAGGACTTACTCCGGATACTGCGCCCCCTCTGAGAGGTCGAAGCGGGACGAGGCGATGGAGTTCTCCGACAGCAGACTGTGCGAGTCGAATCGCCGCATGTTTGCCGTGGAGGGAGCCAAGCGGCCGTTCTCGCCGGCCACGAAGGAGCCTCTGCGCTGGGCTGGATGCTCTCCGCCGTAGCCGTTGTAGGAATCGACAGCCCAAGGCGCGGCCGAGGCCTGGGCGCTGGCGGCGGGGCTGGAAGAAGCAGTCGGAGCGGCGAGGACGGGGACGGAGGGGGCGGAGCTTCCGCCTTTGGCCTCCGGGATGCTCTGCGGTCCTGGCTTGTGTTGCGGCGGAGGTTGGAGGACGATCTTTGGCGGAGGCTTCTCCAAAGTGAGAATCTAGAGCGGGGGGGGAGACACACCTCAATGCTGACACCAGTAGCTGCGTTTCCAGTACAATTTCTCACAAAATAAAAGCGGTATTTTTTTTAAAATGTCAACAAAGTACAATTGCGACTTGCAGGTGTTCCCATTGAATGGTGTGCAGCGCATTAACTGTAATTCTCATCAAATCTCGTGTTGCGGGACGTAATTTCTCATTACGTTTGCTTCTGTTTGTTTGCTGTCCATTTTTCTCTTTGATCACTTGTAAAAATAAATCTCCTCCTCCGTCCAATCGCAACGCGCCATTTTCACTGGCCAGTGAACTGGTCACGTGACGTGAAAGTGTTTCCATGACACTTTTGCGATATTCCTCTCTATGGATACGCGTGAAAAAACCACCTCAAGAGAGGCAAAACCGTTCAGCCACGGTGGAGAGGTTTTTCCAGGTTTAGTTGTGTCCAGCAGCAGTTTTTTTATTGCCATATTTAGGTTTTTGTGCAATTCAGGACGGGGCGGCCTTCTCGTAACTGCAGGGTGGCTGGGACATGCATGAGCAAACAGTGCTGCGCTGTGTACACACCCTGAGAGTGGCCTTCAGCTTGATCTGGCTGTTGGCCCCCGAGCGCTCCAGCAGGAAGCGCTGGTCCATGCTCATGTTGGAGGTGTTGAGGAGGCGACTGAGCGGCAGGTTGAAAACGCCAAGCTGAGCCTTCTTCTCGTGCTCTTTGACCTGCAGTGAAAAGAAGCAAGACAAAGAACAATAAAGTTCTTCTGCAGGCCAAAGAGGAGCAGAGGTCCCACATTATGCCAATGTTAAATTCCCATACGTTAAACATTGACAAGATCATTTTGTGAACAGTGCTTGCTAAACTGCACGGTTCTGAAAACACTTTGTGACATCACAAAGGGCTCTCGCACATTTCTTTCCAGGTTCGTGTTGGTAAACATCTGGAAGTTACAGCAAAGCACCACTTCCAGCAGGGAGCCCAAACGCAGCACGTAGCTAGAATTCCCTTCCAATGAATAGTTGCATAATTGTTTGAAAAAAAAATAAAATAAAAATAATAATAAATAAAAAAAAGTCTCTTGGTGTGTGTGTGTGTGATACAGGACAAAGCGCTGACCTGAATGCTGAGCTGCTGTGTTTGGACATTGTGGACAAAGAAGGTGAAGCCTTCCTCCCACGCTGGGTCTTTGGAGGCATAAACCACCTGTGGAAAACACCACGACCGTCAGGCACACGTCAAGCAACTACAGGACAAAATCACCTTGTACCGACAGGACAGACTCGCTTACCTTGCTCTTCTGAACGTCCTTATCAATGGCAAACTCCACATAAGAGTTTGGAGTGGCACTTCTCTTTGTAAGCTAAAAAAAAAAATGAAAATTGGGAGCAAAGCAAAGTGGCAGTTAGATATTTGGTTCTCTGACTTCCAGGTTCAACATCAATAATATTTTCCATTCATTCACTGACAGATTATCTGCCGTCATCCAGCAGGGACATTTGTGGCTCTCAGCTCTGTAGAAACTCCAGCACGACGTCACAACCGCACTTGGCTTATTCCACACGTTGTCACTTGCAGGTTCCAATGGGGACAAGAAAAAAAAAAAAAAAAAAAAGGTCGCCGACAGGGCAGAGCGTGACTGCAATTAGTGCCATGTTGGCTGCAAAATATTTGCGTAATTATCAACTGACACGGGAGTCACAGGCAGTGACAGGTTACACGTGGTGATTCAGAGCTTTCCCAACATTCATTTACAACAAATGTATGCACAAAGTTGCTCCACGGCCACATGTTGAACACCAACTGTGCCACTGCAGTGAAGAAATCAAAGTGCATTAAAGTCCTTCTGCTGGTTAATTCTCTCTTCTTTTGACTCACACTGACGCCTTCTCACAAAGTCACCAGCAGAGGGCGCGTACAGACAGGTAACGCCGCTGCTGCAAAGTGAGACGAGCTGAAGGCGTCATTTGATTCCTTTTGAAACTTTGGTTCAAGGTTACACTGCCAATATATTCCTGGGGCCGATTCAGCAAACAGACACAGAAGCATGTTGGTCACTAAACAAACTAACAGGCAAAGCGCGTCCCTGCGCGCCTCGTCTCGCTGGGACGCGACCCCGGTGTCGGCAGTTGTCAGCCCGGGGAGGCTGTCTGAGCGCCAGCTGCCACCGGACACGCCCACCGGACACGCCCACCGGAATGACAGGCACACACCGGGGCGACTGGAAAAACCAGCTGCTCTCAGGGAGGGGCCTCCGAGCCAGGGAAACGGCTGCGTGGCTGTCTGGAGAGTCCTGGTGAGAAGCCACCCCCCCCACCCCCCCACCTTGGCCACTCTTTGTGTGTGTGGCGGAAGAAGTGGATCAATTTTCCAGCCACTCCTTTTGTTATAGGATGAATATGGCGTCACCTTGTAATGCAGCCTTAAATTGGAGTGGCCTAGCTGGAGAGAAAAACCCAACCCCACCCTGACTGAGTTTTCTTGGCAGCAGCAGTTTAACAAGCCTGAAGCATCCACAGGAAGCTGGAGGAAGGTTCTGGTTGGCTGTCTTAGAGCTACAGACCGCTGCAGACTAAATACCACAAGTGCAGGATAATTTGCAAGTGCATTAGCAATTCAAATGTAAATCAATCAAATTTACGGTCAAAAATGATCTAATTTTTTGGGGGTCATTGAATTACTTCAAACTGTTTTGGCATCAAAAGAGATTTAAAAAAAAAAAAAAGTGCTGCAGAACAATTTACATTAGAGAATTACTTTGAATAAAATAAAATAAAACAATAAAAGATGACTAAAAGAATACGGGGACCTGGAATTGTTGACTGTCTCTAATCAGTGCAGCTGTACAACAGCCTTCAAAAGCTCCCATCTTACCCGGCCTTCCTTGGCCTTTCCGTGTTTGTGGTGCTGGCTGATCTCGCTGTGGTCTTTCTGTTGGCAAACACAACCAGAGGATCCAGGACATCAGCGTATTGAACGACAACAACAACAGCAGCAGCAGCAGCAACAGCAACAACAGCAGCAGCAGCAACAGCGACGAGCAGCGTCTCACCGGCAGGTTCGAGGCGCTGTCCAGGTACACGGCCAGCATGGCTGAAGCCAGGCCGTCGGTGGACTGACGCAGGGAGAAAGAACTTGAGTTTTGCGAGAGGAAGCGGAGAGCCAACACGTGCAACTGTGGGTGCAGGGAGAGTCACCTCTGTGGGCAGGCTGGGATCGTCCTTGAGGGAAAACCACTGTAACTTCAGGTGGACTTCACCGTGTGGGACTCCATCCAGTGGGAACCACTGCAACACAGAACAGCAGCTTCTTCACTAAACTGAATGTTGCTTTAGCAGCACGTCGCCAAATCACTTGAAGGTTGTTGTTTTGTTTTTTTTTTAACTTGATGTGCAGTAGTTTTGATATAGAAATGTGAATTATTAGTGATTTGCTACTATAACAGCACTGACACTGTGACAATTAAAAAACTTGCCTGATCCATTTCTTTGTCCCGCTTCACCTCTCCTAAATCAAGATTAAACCTACAGTGAAAATGACAAAAAAAAAAAAAAAAAATGATGACGAAACACGGCCGTCTTTCCCCATTCCACCGTCCTCAAAAATTATTTTAAGCCTCAGCATTAGCACGGGTGAAAGGCAGGGCAAAAAAACACTTCCTCTTTCAATAGACTCCAGCGAATAGCGTATGAGATGCCAGTGGAGGCGACTCAGCCGCCGCCGGACTCCCTCCTTTACCTTCCAACAAAGTCGTCTTTATCCGTGTCCTCGTCAAAAATCTCCAGCTCCATCTCCTGGCCGGGGGCTTCGTGGACGACAAACTGAGGGAGGTGAGAAGGTTTTTTTTTTTTTGTGTGTGTGTTCAGGCGGGAAGGTCAAGGTCAGTCAGAGGGCAAGAGACAAGAGGTAGGAGTTCATACAGCTGTCAGATGCTATAGATGTAGCATCAGAGGTAGCATCAGAGGTGTTACTAGAGGTATTACTAGAGGTAGCATCAGATTGTCTGATCTGAAGCTCCGGCTCTGTGAGGTCCATGCTGAAGATGACCTCACAATAACAAGAAGTACTGAGCTCTACCTCGTACACCTCGTTCCACTTGGGGTGCAAGTTCTCCTTGATAGTCTTGCTTTTCAAACTCCGGTTGCCCACTCGGACCGTCGCGTAGGGGTCCGACTTTCCTTTCACCAGGCCCATCATGTAGGTGTCCTTGGCCACCAGGTCTCTGGCCTCCAGCAGGTGGACCCTCACCAACCCCTGCAGAGTGGACAGAGAAGATAACCCAGGTGGTGAACCCCAACAACCAGTTGGTAAAGGTTCTTGTCCCCGACTCTGTCCAACCTTAAGTGACCTCTGGTGAAAATAAAAAGAATAAATAATAATGAAACTTTACGTACGCGAGGAAGAGGGAACCTCATCTGGTCCACTTTGACCTGGTCTATCAGAGGAATGCACATGCGGTTGGGCAACACCATGAGCGAGGCGATGATGTCTACGATGGTCCCTTCAGACAACGAGCTGGAAGAGAAGGGCAAGAAATAATGGAAAAAAAAAAAATGGATTCAAGCCCCTCAACAAGAATTGGACAAAACAGTTTTGTGTGGTGCAGGTGCGGACCTGAAGGCCGGGGTGTCCAGGAGGTTGGTGGCACCAGTCCAGTTGATCTCTAGCGTCTAAAAGATAATCAAACACGCAGATATGTTGTTATGAAAAGGCAATCGTGACTGATGCCAGTCTAAATCATGGATCTCAGCACTTACAGGGCGGCGGATAAAAAAGAAGGTGACTCCTCCCACCAGCGGCGCGTCACCAATGAGTGGCTCCAAAATGACCCGCATCATCCCTTCCATCTGAAAAACCCGTCGCAGATCAGTCAGCACAGAACGTGGCGCGACGGCAGCCGCTGACACAGTACCGGACGCCCACCTTAAGACCTTTGACCCCAGCAGTGATTGGCTCCTTCACCACGGCATCAATGTCCACATCGCCCTTGTAGCTGCAAGGGATCAGAGATCAGCTGGCGCAAAACACACAGCGGCCACGGCACAGACAGCGGCGAGAAGTCCGAGAAGTCCGAGAACCTTATATTCAAGTCCAGAACCACCTCCCTCTGGTCCACTTCATGCGTGTAGGCCTTCATCCCAGTGATCCTGAGCGGCTGGAGAGCGTCGGCAGAAGGAGGGTGTTTGAAAAGCGATGCAGTGACGTGCATTTGCTTTTAAAGTCATTTCACGTTTCACAATTCAAGAATTCCGAGGAATGTCTGACAACAAAACTGGACGCAAAGCGCACTACGCGCTTTTCACTACTACGACTCACTATGTGTCCAAAGTGGATCTTCTCAAAGGCAAATGTTTTGAGCGCAGGGCTGGAGAGGCGGACAGCCGGCTGGATGGTTTCCTTCAGGAACTTCTCCATGTACATTCCAAAGAAAGGCCAGGCCTGCTCCAACACCTGGACACACACACACACACACACACACACACACACACACACACACACACACACACACACACACACACACACACACACACACACACACACACACACACACACAGCGTTCAGGAAAAGCATCTGCTTTCTATTTTTCTTTCTTGGTTGAAGATCAAACCGTTGACCTTTACCCATAATGCAATCTGCTTGTCCAGCTCACAGTATAGCACCTGATCCAGCCCTCCATCTTTAAATATTAACTTTCACATGTTTTTCTTTTTTCATGTCGGCAGTAATTCAAGCTAAACTGGTCGTAAAACACTCGCGCACACTTTTCTCAGTCACAATAGCTTCCTTTGTCTCGTCTTGTGTGACAAAACACATTCCTTCCGAGGTCACCCTACCCCTATTATTATGGGATGGTCGTGCTGTGAAGGATTTCATGACCACCGTGAGGTTAACAGGGCTCGGGGTGAAGCAGACAAAAATAAAAGCCACCAGCCTGAGTTTTTGAACAGTCGAGGAACCGACAACACCGCTCCACTCCTTTGTTTGGACTGTACCTTGTTAACCCAGTCGACCTTCTCCACGTCAGGGAAGTGCACCTGGGGATTAAAGCAGATGCGTGTGAGGGCGCGAGTCCAACTTTGAATCGATTGGCTGAAAACAAGGAGGCACCGGTGACGGACACGATGGGTCAGCAGTCAGAACCACTGGAACCGCTCCACTCTGAGGTGGATTGATGTCCTTTACCCCATTTCAGACTGGGTGTTGTCATTTATGGCTTACCAAACTATCTTTGCACATCAGAACTCTGGAGCGTAATCGTGTGTGTGTGTGTGTGTGTGTGTGTGTGTGTGAGTCATCTTCCCTCACAGAACAGAGAGCACGCCGCCCAGTCCTCAACATGAACGAGTGCATTCTTTCAGCGTCGGCGAGGTGACAAGCGTTTACAAAGCAAAGGGGCGAGTGGACCCAGCTGACAAGTACGACTGCAAACACCGTCCCAAACTCACCCACAGTGTATCGGGTTATCATACGTTCAACTTTTCATTCCACACAAGCAGAAAAAAAAAGAAAAAGAGCACATTTGTTCCTCTGTTTACAGAGAACAACCGTTGAGATGTTTGGGGGGGGGGGGGGGGGGAGAGAGAGAACAAATAAAGAGCTGAAGTTGTCAGAGTCTGAGAGGGCTGCAGGTGTTGCGGTCAGCCACCTGGGGGAGCCAGCGGGTGGGTCTGCACTCACTAGCAAAGTGAATTTTGCATGAAGATGGACTATTATAAAAAATCAAACAAACCCTGTGTTGCTCTCATATTAAAGTACTACAGTAGTAGAGGTCTGTCTCGTGTCTCCCACCACTGACTGACTTTTCTCTCCCCTTTGCTCGTCTATGATGGCTTCTTAGTCATACACTCCCAGTCAGAAGTTCAGACACACCTTCCCATGCAGTGTTTTCTCTTCATCTTTACTCCTTCCTACATCGTAGATACATACTGAAGACATCAAATATATGGGCAATATAAATTAAATTGTGTAGCAAAGAAGACATTGTTAAATAACTCTAAATGTTTATATGAAAAAAATGAAATGTTTTTGAGTTATGTCACACTTTCTTGTTTACGACATAATACCATATGTTTTTTTTTGTTTTGTTTTTTTTCATTCGTTGTTTTGATCCGTTAAGTGAGAATCTATGGAAATGGTCACTAAAATGAAAGAAAAATGATAAACTGGGAAGGTGTAGCCGAACTGGAATATGAAACTGCAGAGTCAGCCCTGGTCCGTCTGGCAGGTCATGCAAATCAACTGGACCGGGGAGGCAAAGCAGTCCAGATCAGGTTCTGCACGTCTGCGCCTCTTTGTCAGAGCGCCAAAGGGAAATAATAATAATAATAATAATAATAATAAGGAGTTGGGATTGCTTGTTTTTAACACGTCTCAGGCTTCTCACTGTTGGTGTGTAGCGTCTGAGAACATCTTGTGACAAACGTTAGGAGCCATTGCACAAGGAAAGAGGGAAAGCGTGTGGCTGGGGGGGGGGGGGGGGGGGGGGTCAGAGACGTCAATCTGATCAAAGGCTTTGTATGCTGCTCCATACAACACATGATAGATGTCCCTTGTGATCATCCCCATACAAACCTTGTCCCATGTGACCAGCAGCTCTGCACGCTCTCTCCAAACACTGACCCTCTATTCATAAGATGTGTATCCAGTATATACCAGTGGTGTTGTATCTTTGCAATTGTTCGTATTGGCTACGGGACTGATCGACGCTTGACTTCTTTTGGAATAAACGTATTTCTATCGTCAAGTCAGTGTCAACGAGGACTCACTGCATGGATAAACAAAATTAGCCGTGCCGTGCCGTGCCGTGCCAGGGCGAACCTACCCAGGACGCCATCTGCAGGGCGCTCTGCAGCTCCCTGTGGACCACCTGCGTCTCGTTGTCCACCAGGTCGATGGCGCTGCCGATCCGGACGTCCTTCCACTGGCGGTTCTTCCTCCACCACGTCACCATCATCATGCAGAGCAGCACCCAGCTGACGCTGAGGCCCAGGTAGCCCGTCAGGTAGACGGGGTAGAGGAGGAACACGGCCCGGCCCAGGTACACCAGGGCCTCCATCAGGATCCGGTTGACCGCGGACGGGCTCAGCTTGTCGCCGCGGATCGACAGGCCGTCGGCGGGGGCCGCTCGCTGCGCCGCCCCGCCCAGCCGCAGCTCTCCGGCGGCTGCCATCAGGGTTCCTGCCTGGGCTGCTGGGTTCGGCCAGAACCTGGTTCTGTGGCGTCTGGAGGAGCTTTCGGTTTGACTTCCACCAGCACCGTCGGAAGCCCACGCAGGCCCGTTCGCCTTGGGCAACACCTCTAGCAGGGAGTCCAGGTGCCGCGGAGCTCTGGGAAAACTTCCGCGTCGAAACTTCCAAAAAGAAAAAAAAAAGAAAAAAAAGAGAAGGGAAATCTGGTCACACCTGCGCTCGTGGGCGGAGTCTGCGCAACGACATCAGCGGAATCCGCCGTCGGAAAAGAACACTAGGGTAGCTTAAAATTAATCATAATAATTAAGTTTTTGCTTTGTTTTTTTTGCAGTTTATTGAAACAAACAAACAAACAAACAAACAAACAAACAAACAAACAAACAACAACATTTGAAACTTTTGCCGGCCAGTTGTTACTCTTCTTAGTGAATTCAGTTTGGGCGGATGACGTAGTTGGGCACGCCCATCTAACTGCCAGCAAATCGACGATTTGCAACAGAGGATTGAAGGGTTGAGCAGTAATAATTCTGGGCCAGCTCCTGCAGGTGGAGGCGGAGTTTATGCTCCGACAACGCCTGATGACTTCCTGGTGGGAAAACTCCTTAATCCTCACGTTTGTGTTCTTCCAGCAGACAAATGTCAACGCTTGTGTGACGCCTTAATGTCTGTTAAAAGTGACTCAACCAGGTCGACTTCAACCACATCTCAACGGCTTCACTTCATTTCAGAGGAGACGATAAAACTCTTCAACACTCGTGAAATGTTATTGGGCAAATGGAGGCAGCGGAGAGAAATGAATGACCTTCTCATGTCAGCTCGATGTTTGAATGTTTCTTGTGGAGCGTAGAATAAAAAATAAAATGACACCACTGTCACCAGAGCAAATCCCAAAGCAGATCCCAGCGTGCTCCGTTTTAATAACAGCATTGAGGTTTGTTTGTCAATTTTTCAAGTTGACAAATCTCAAAGCCAGACACTTCAATATTAGAATGAAATGCACAAGAAAAAACACAGAGCGCACTAAAAGAACTGATAGTGGTGTCACAACTACGACGTGGCGTCACACTGCAAGAGAGGAGGGACGAGCGAGGAGGGGAGAGAGATGAAGAGAAGAGGAGAGGAGAGGAGAGGATGGAGGGCGAGACAAAAACAAGCACACAGTGACGGAATGTCAGCGCGTGCAGCAGTTTCCTCAAAAGAGTTTCCAAAAGGGTAATTGGCGTCCTCGGCGGACCTGGAATGAGACACATCAATTTCACGCAGTGTCGTCCCGGAAGCCCAGCCTGGCTGCACCATCAAATAGAAATTATGGATTTTGTCTGGAAGGGGCAGCAGGTCTGCACTCAGCCACAAAGAAAATGAGGTCACAAAGGGAGATGAGGCCTATACAGAGAGAGAGAGAGAGGGAGAGAGGGAGAGAGAGAGAGAGAGACAGAGAGAGAGAGAGAGAGAGAGGGAGAGAGAGAGAGACAGAGGGAGAGAGAGAGAGAGAGAGAGAGAGAGAGAGAGAGGGAGAGAGAGAAAGAGAGAGGGAGAGAGAGAAAGAGAGAGAGAGAGGTTCTGTTAGCGGTCTGGCGTCTGCCTGGCTACAACATGACTTGGAAATCTGTGCAACACACAGCTTGGAAATCCTCCTCACACCTCCACAAAGGAAAGAGCTGCACATGATGTTCATGCTTTGTTTAGTTGAATAAGGACGAACGAGTGAATGGATGAACACCGACCTGGCAACCAAAATAATCTTTCAACTGCAAAGGTTTGAAGGTTTGAAGGAAGCCTGGAGGTGGCAGCAGGGTGCAGGCTGTCCTTAAAAGTCACAGAGGAAGAAAAAAAGGACATGAGAAGCTGCATTTTTTCTTTTATTAATACTTAAAAAAAAAAAAACCTTGCTCAGCACGTGGACAGCAGCGGAAAAAAAGGCCAAAAAAGGCCCAGTTGCTTGGTTGTTATAGCAAAATGAACCACTGGGGGGTGCTCAACATCCACAGATTCTCACACATCCCTGGGAATGTTTTCTGCCCCCACAGTCCAACTCTCTCTGTGAGTTTTAATGTTTTATTTATCCGACTCTGCATGCAGAAGCTCCGAACAAAAATTCCAACAGGGTCAATATTTGAACTGCGTCCCTCTGTCTGCCTTCTTTATTCAGTAGACGCAGAGAAGAGTCGAGAAACGTGATCCCCATCATGAGCCACGCCGGTGACGACGTGACATTTTTTCAACTGACTAATAAACTTTATCAAACCACAGTTATGGTGAGTAACAGAGGGACAACACTTCCCGCAGGTCAAACAATAAGAATAACAAGGTGATTTTAATGTCTGTCGGGTTGATGGCGATCAATACTTTGGGACGACTCTTTTGTCAATGATAAAAGGTTGAGATAACTTGCTTTTGTGTTGTTCCAGTTTATCTCTGCCTGTAGTCTGTAGTCTGCACCGTGCTCCATCTGGCCTGGTGTATCTCACAGGTAGATACCAGGCAGCAGGCAGCAGGCAGCAGGCCTTGTTTCAGCAGCCTGCTGTTGTTTTTTTATAAGGGAAGCTTCAGGTCTTACAGATAAGCCTGTTTTTATCTTTCTGCGTGTGTGTGTGTGTGTGTGTGGGAGTCGCACAGGATATTGAATCATCGTACACGCTGGATTGCTGGAAGATCTGATATATTACAGTTGCTGGAAGGAGCTCGGAGGGGGGGGAAAAAAAATCTTTTGCTGTATAGCGAGATGCTTATTTCTACAGCATCTCCTACACAAGAGAGGTCTTTTCAGTAAAACCAAAGTGAAGGACGCTAAAGAAAGGTGGTGACGCTGCGGTTTGTCTCTGTCCTTGAGAGAAAAGTGCTGAAACGCGGCTAAACGGGGGTCTTCGGGGGCGTGGCCAAACACAACAGCTGTCCCAGTGGCACCAAAGCAAACTAGAAAAATGACTGTCGATACAATAGCAAAGCAAAATGCATGGTATCCACACACTGGTGTGAATGGACCTAACGTCATACTGAAAGTCAGTGGGAGTTTCTGCAGTTCTACCTGGAGGAGCCTCTGGGTGGAGACCTGTGTGTGTGGTTCGGTTGCAATCTTAATTGCTAGGTTGGATCTGTACGTGCTGCTAATGAGGCGGCATAATAAACCTCAGTTGCCCAAAGCAGTCCAAACAAACCCGAGTCTCCTCTACCAGGATGAGACGTTTCAGCATCTTTTTTCCTACATCAGCCAGAAAACAAAGCACATTCCCACGACAAGTGCAGCCAACAATCACCTCATGTGTGCCAGTGATCTCCCCCTAGTGGCCTTGTGCTCCAACACGTTGATGAAATTATTTGTCAGCCTTAAAAAACAAGTCATTACCTAAAGCCAACTGCTGCCTCATTGTTCCCAGACTGCCACTGAGTTAATGGATGAGATCCCAGATTAAAGATGTCCGGAGCGCTCGATCCCATTCAATTCTGCTTCTTTATTCAACGCCGCAGTCCATCTGTCCTGCCTTCAACCTCTGAGATTTGTCCTTACCAGAGTCCCTTTCTAAAACCATTTTTCTTTTTCTTTTTTTTCTTTTTTTTTTAACAAAGCAGTTCTCTTTGGTTGACTAAAAGGCAGGCTTTTATTCTAGCAACATGTAGACTTTTGATGTGCATAAATGTGATTTTACTTACTGATTTGCATTTATAAAAGTTTGTTCAGTCCCCCTACTCTCCAAAGGTATTCCTGCACAGAGGTGCAGGGGGAAGAAACATGAGATCTGAGAGGTCATTAATTGCCGACCTGGAACGTGTGACATGCAAATCAAGATCCCCGCCGCTGGGCTCGCAAACCTCGCTGCTGCGCGGCGGCACATCCACATAATATTGATGCAAACTCCTTCTGACAATCGCGGCTGCGCTGTGACTGCATCTCAGCGAGAGGCATCTGCGGCCATCCATCTCTGCCACACTGGATTCGTTTTGGGTCCGCCTCTGCGGCGCCCTCTGAAGGGGGCTCTGACAAGGCGTGTAACTCGGGAAAATCATCGCCTCGCACGTGCATGTAAACGCAGCGCAGTCAAGCGGCCGATAAACACGCTTCCTTCTTCCATAATCTATTGAAACACAATGAGCCGCTTCATCCATCCCCTCCCCCTCCCCCCTCCCCCCACCTCCACCTCCTTCCACCAGGAGTGCTGAGGCCGCTGCCAGTGAGCTCTTCACTGAGTTGCAGGGCCTCAGCGACATGAAGGGCTGTTTGGGGGTGAAGTGGAGCAGCTGCTTTGCACCGTTTTCACGGTCCAAGGCCATGGAGCCTGGAGTGAAACGGCTCCTGGGACTCCAGAGTGGCTCGGCCGCCTCGCTGCCAGTGGGCTTCTGTCATCGTCCCGAGTTGATAGCTTTGAAAGAGATGCGTCTTAAACGTTCAGTGTTTCAGGGAGCTGCAGTGCCAGAAACGGTTCACACCGGCCGACTGCGACTCATGTCACTTCTGTGTACCGCAGAGACTGTTTAACCAAAGCCATTATTCTTTTCTAGATTTGTTCGGCTCTGCGCGTCTTTTCCTTTCATTCTTGTTTCAGTGAAATTTTGAGAAGACACGTTGCTGATAAGAAAGAAAGAAAAAAAAAAAAAGAAACAAACAAAAATGTTTGTCCCTTGGCCAGAGCAGTAAAAAGCTCCCCACCCTGCTGCTGCTGGTTGCGGTTCACTGAAGGCTCGGCAGGGGGCAGTCTTGGCCCGGTCAGACTCTGTGTGGCTTCGCTCCTGATCAGGTCAGGACGCCCGTGGAGCAGCAGTGTGACTGCACCTTGTTAAATGTTTTGCACCGAGGTCTATTTTCACAGTGCAGGTCGCTTCACTTTGGCTTCCTGGTCCGCCGCCAGTCATCCGGGTCGCCACCTGTGTGGCTCCTCCCCCTCGATGACGTTCGGCCAGCGCTGATTGGTGTCTGACTTCCCCGCAGCAGACAGACTTTTGTCTTGTCTTTAGTAATCCGACCACCTCTGACGACGTGATGCTTATCTGTGTCTAATCTCCTTCTCAGCGTGAATATGAATTTTCTCAACAAAGTGGTTTTCATTCCAGTGTTTCGCAAAACGAAAAAAAAAAAAAAAAAAAAAAAAAAAACCCAACAACCCTGAGCTATACTTTTGAAATGTAGATAAAGTGAAGTTGTGAAATCTTTGGGTTTCCTTTTTTGGGATGATGAGGCGAAAATGCGTGCAGTCATGCCATCGCAACAGCTGCCCCGTCACTCACCAGCCTCATCTTTATTCCTGTTTCGGGGCCGCCATGTAAAAAAAAAATACATTTTGCCGCCGTTTCAGTAGGTGTATACATATTTTTGATGATAGCGATCCTTAAAAATATCCTGTTTTGCTCTCTCATGAGCACAGACCACCTCACAATGTCAGACAACTTGTTGTTGTTGTTGTTGTTGTTGTTGTTGTTGTCGTCGTCGTCCACCACCGTGTGGCATTAAGGCAAAAGGAGCATTTCAACTGCAATTTTGCAAAATTGCTTGCAAATTGCAAACAGCCATTATGTCAAATCGTTCCAGTATTTTTTTATTTTTTTATTTATTTATTTTTATAATGTTTACCATGTCAAACATGGTGCTGCCGCACCTGATGACCTTGGCTCACTTTTGGAGTCGAACTTTGCAGGTGGACAAAGGCTTTTTGCAAGGTGAATATCTACAAAAACATTATGAAACTCTTGATTGGACGTTATTGTTGCGACACACCCATTTTCTGATTTCATCGCTGTTGCAAGGCTGAAAAAAACCAAAAAAAAACAACAACCCACGAGCGCCTTCCCCTGAAAGACATCGGTGACAATAGGCTCTCTGAAGTCGCAGGCCGCCTCTATCGAAGCTGTAACCATGGCAACGCTTGTCAGATCAGGCGACGCCACGTCCCAAAATACATTTGAAAAAAGAGGAACAGCTGATGCCCTCGTCCCTCTCGTTCCAATTTTGAACGGCAAACGAGTCCGTCACGTCCAGTCCTGACTCCGCCCCCGCTCCGCACCCCTGGCAACCTGTGCAACGCTGTCGGCCAATTTCTAAAAAGCCCGTGCTTTGAGCGGCAAGGACGAGGTGGACGAGGTGGACGAGGAGAACGTCTGGCTGCAGCCGATGCTAAATCACCTGTCAGGGCGAGTGAAGAGCTCACCTATCAGAGGCGACACTCTCTGTTGGGCTGATGTCGCCGCCAGATAAGCCCTGTCACTGCTGGGGTTTTTTTTGGGGGGGGGGTGGTGGTGGGTGGGGGACGATGCTTTCGAGGAGGTGCTGGAAATAGACTCAACTCAAATATCACAGGCTGGAGGTGGAGGTGGAGGTGGAGGTGCGGAGGAATGATCTGCACGTGTCAGAACAAACGCAGCTCAAGCTGATGTTTGCTGGGCTTCAGGAAATCAGGAAATGTTGCGTGCTGCTGGTCACAGGAGGACAAAGGCAAACTCCAAGCAGACAGTGAAAGACGGTCTCATCTGCTTCCATCCGAGACTGTTAACACTTCAGATCTAGTGGTGGGACCAAAAGTTTACGTCACGGTATTTTTCATTGCTCTTACGGTATGTGACAATACTTTTTTTTTTTCCATGTCCACATTTTCTCGTGATTTAGCGATGAGCATTAGAATCGCTGCAGTACATTGCCTCACAACGGCCCTGTTTGACTGTGGCGAGTGAATGTCGTAAGAAAACTTTAACGTCCACATTCATATTAATCTAGTCTTTCAGTCTAGGGGTCTGTGAGAAACATTGTCTTGTCTTTGTTGTTATTTTTTTTTTTTATTCTTGAAAATATCAAAGACACACGACGACACAAGCTTGCAAAAATAGACGACACAAACGTTTGATTTCATTTATTTATTTCTTCCTTTCATGAAGGTGGACCACACCATTCTTACATACGCACTCTACACCTTCAAATCAACACCTCCATGATTGGATGCTGAGATCTGGCTTCGTCTTTTGCTTTTTTTTTTCTCCAGCGGTGACGATCAGCATCCGAGTGGCACATCTTCATTCCACACATTCTCCATGTTCCCAGACGTGTCTTCTGCCCTGGCGGTGCTTCAACTGCTCACTGTTGTAGCTCCAACATCCTGTCGCTCGCCGCTCTCAGTGACACCAGAACCGGCGCCAATGAAAAATTCATTTTATGGAAAAAAATAAACGGCGGTATTCAGTCGGAACCAGCTCCTGTGTATTGCAAAATTCACTTCCTTGGTGGTGCCAGCCAGCCTGCAAGTCCGCTGGTAACTGATGACACTGCAGACTGCAGACTGTCACCACACACACACACACACACACACACACACACACACTGCAGACAGCGAGTGGACATAATTGGACATATCTGGGTCATACACTATAAATAAAAAAATAAATAAAAGTGTCAAAGTGAGCAAACTTGTGGTTGTGCCGAGCAGGGACCTGACCAGCGAGGCCGAGTGGCTTCTGGTGCCACTCGCTTCCTTCCTCCCTCTTTGTTTCTCCTGCCTCAGCACTTTAATTGGTGCCTTCCTCTCGCAGCCCCGCCGGCGGCCCTGAAGGGTCCGGCTGACGCTGGGAAAACTCGCAAACAATCAAAGGCTCGGCCGGCCGCGGCTCCGGTCAAGGAGGATTTGGTCGGGCAGAGGCTGCTTTCCTCTGCACGGAAACTTTCTTCAAAGCGAATGTGCTTCCCTCGCCCAGCTCGCCGTCGTCTTTCACAAGCTGCAGAATGTGTGAGGCACGCGTGTGTTTCATCCTGTGTGCGTGGAACTGGGAGGTCTCCACACACACACACACACAGACGGCAGATTCCTCTGAGTCAGTGCTGAGGAGTTGGATGATGAGATGATGATTCAGTTGATTCCTTTTTCCTGCTCTGCCCTTACTGGGAGAAGGACTGGAAACCAGTGCGTCCCACTGTGACTTGATTGTCTTCTGATCTGGAAAAAGTTGAAGCGACCAAAAGGGAGACGAAGGAGAACTGCCCTCAGCAGATTCTTCTCCTCCACGCTTGCACCGCAAAGAAAAATATTTTTGCATTTAATAATTGATCACAAGCACGAGGCAGGCGAGGCGGCAAAAGATTTCCGGCTCCGCTCGCCGCCTTGAAGTGGAAATCAGTGGCAGGTACGCGGAGCCGCACTGCTAGCGAAGCTTCAAGAGTTGCCAGAGTCCAAAACAAACCACACCAAAACAAAACAAAAAAGCCCAGAGAGGCGTCAGGGTGCGTTCACTGTCACAAGCCACTGCTGCTGCCGCTGCCGCTGCTGCTGCTGCTGCTGCTGCTGCTGCTGCTGCCACTGCTGCTGCTGCTGCTGCTGCTGCCGAGCGTCGATGTCCGTGAATCTCCTCCAGAACTCCTGCCTGCATCTTCCAACCTCAGCATCAAGACACACCGTCACTGCTTTTGAGCAGATTGTACTTGAAGGTATAATACAACGAACAACAAAAATATTCTCACACACACCAGCATGGCCTGTGTGTGTGTGTGTGTGTGTGTGTGTGTGTGTGTGTGTACTGGACCAGAATCACTGTCACTGTAACTAAAGATGTGATGAGTGGACTTTCTTTTCTTTCCAAACAGAGAAGTTTCCTTTCAGCTACAAGAAGAGTCGAGACATTTGTTGGTCGGCCAGCAAAACTTCAAACTCAGCTTTGTTTGTTCAGCGTTGGTGTTGCGATTTTTTATTTATTTATTTCTCTGGGCATCGAGGGAATTACATCACAAACACACAGACTCTATGTACTGCGCACAGTTGGAGTTTTTAACCGTTTTTTTTTTATTTTTTTTCCCCCCCAACAGTTTCTTTTACATGTGCTTTTTTTTTTTTTTTTTTCAAGTAAGTTCACTGATGCAAAAGTTGAGCAACTTTCGCTGGGAACCAATTTCGCTCTATTTGATTCAATACTCAGCAGAAGAAGCAGGGCCGCGCCATGAAAAGGATAAAAAAAGAGAAAGAAAAAAAAGAATCGAGTCAAGGCGACTCCACGAGTGCCTCGAATAGTAATAATTCGATGGCTGAGCCGATATCGCCACTTCAGCTCCGGTCAAAAGGCAGACAAGAGAACAGGGGAGAGGGAATAAAGGAAGAGATGAGATACGTTGAGCGCTAAATCGCTCTCAGACTCGCAGACACACTCCTAGCCTCCACATGCTTTAGCTAGGCGACGATGGCGCAGTGTGACACTTCACAGCGGTGGAGAGAGAGAGAGAGAGAGAGAGAGAGAGAAGAGAGAGTGTCAGCTGGACGAGGGACCAATCAGGATCTCTGGACACTTTGTGGTCAATATATGCATAATACAATGATATAACATACCTGCATTTTTTTAAAATTATAATACAGGCATTCATAATTTTAGGATGGCGTTGCTGACCTTTATTTACCTTTGCAGTGCAGCGCAGCGCAGTGCAGCACAGCCCAGCGCCTGAAGGGGGCGCCTGCGAGCGGCGGTGTCGGCCGATAATGCGACAAGGAGTTTGCCGCGGGGGAAAGGACCTGCAGCAGCTGCAGGAACCAATGATTCCGTGAACACAGCCACCACAGAGGAGCAGGACGTTTGCTCAAAGTCAGACGTGACCGTTTCCCCTGCAGCCAGAACCAGGAGCTTCCAGCGCCGTTTGTCTTCATTAGGCTTTCAAATCTCATTTGTCTGCTACTTTGTCCCAAGGAAAAAAAATGTCCATGTATTATAGATATACTGGTTTTGCCTCCTTTTTCGTTTTCATCTCGATTGAATTTATTTCAATGTTTTCTCAGCTCCACACGGAGGGGGGTGGGAGTGAGGGTTGGAGCGGGGGTGGGGGGGGGGGGTGGTCACCCCGTCCATTCCACCCCTTATTGATGCCGACCCGCCATCGATGAAGAATAGAACGTCCACAACTCCACCAGCAGCTGTGGGGGGAGGGGGGGGGGGGAACTGTGACAAACCCCAGCGATTCAAAGCTCTTTGAATTTGAACCGAAGCTGAAGCTGGGTGGCTACTGGCGTGACGGCTGCTGATGATGTCATCGTCCACACGGACGAAGGCCTCGTCCACGGCTGTTTGACTTTTCAGGACGTCCTGGAGGTCCACGTGGTTCTGAGGTGGAAGTCCCGACCGCTCGGTCCAGACAGAGTCTCGCTCTCAGAGCCTTCAGCTCCCGCAGCCTCCAACCTCGCCAAACACATCCATCTCATTGGTCGGAGCGGCGGCGTCTTTGTTCAGCCGTTATCGATCCGGGCGGGAGAAAAGCCCGAGTGGCTCTTCTCGTGTTTTTACACGGCTGAGAGGCTGAGGGGGCCGAGGCGCGTCTGGCTGAGGAGACGGATGAAGGGCCGCTGATGGAACACCTGGGAGTCCCGCATCCGTCACTGTCACTGTCTCTGCTGCCACGCAGCCGCAGATCACGCCCCGGCCTCCCCTCCCCCATCCCCGCCCACAACCCCTCCCCCTCCCCCTGCCCCACCCCAACAGGCGGACTCGTCGTCGTAACCGAGAGTGACGGTTGAGCTGCTTCTTCAAGCGTCGCTTGGAAAATAATAAATGGACTCCAGTTGGCCACCGAAGATTAGAACTGTGCTCGGTGTTGTCGTTATTGTTGTTGCTTTTTCCAATTTAATACAAACATAGACAGTTGATGCATACTAACTAAAGTCAAGAGTCTCTCTGAATTCATGACCTTGTGTTTGAGTTCATCCATCGAAAAAAAACACTGTCAGGTAAACTGATAAACTCTGTGCTGTTGCATCTGTGTGTGTGTGTGTGTGTGTGTGTGTGTGTGTGTGCGTGTGTGATACCTCAGCACTTGATGGATGAGCGCCACATCCAGATCACAGTCACAGTTAATACCGAATCCATCACGGTGCAGCGGTTTAACTCCACCCTGTCACAAGTGATCTACTGACGTTCTCGCTGTCAGCGGCTGCAAGACGACCACAACAGACCACAGACAACAACAACAACAGTGGGCGGGGCCACGTGGTGGACGGCGCTGGTGACACGCACAGGAAGATTATCTTTAAAAAAGAAGGAGCGGGAGAGAGATTCATCACTTTGGGAGCGCAGGGCCGATTGTTCACCTGTCGCTCTCGCAGCTCAACAGGAACTGAAGCATTTCCTCCTGCAAAGAAGTCACAAAGTCCTGCAACAACAACGGAACAACAGAGCAGACATCTCGTCAGGTGTCTGTGACACATGGGTTGGCAAACTCAGTGGGTGGAACCGAGAAAACGCCTTTTTAAGGAAGCCTCAAATAAACCAATGAAGAAGAAGGTGGAAGAGTGTCCAGGTTGATGCTTGCAGGCCACTGTAGTTCACTGGCAAACTTGGTGGGTGGAAAGATACCTAAAAAAAAATTAAATAAAAAACAACACACAAGAAAGTGAAAATAATTCCATTTAACTCTGACATTCAAAATCCTAAAACAGCTGGGAGAGGCTCCAGCAGACCCCCGTGACCCTGAATAGGAATAAGCAGGTATAGAAGATGAATGAATGAATGATTCAAAATCCTGCCAATCATGTTTGTTCACTTCCAGAGGAGCCAGTTGGCGACTGCGAAAGGATTCCTGCTGATGAGTCACTGATACCAGGCCAACTGCAGTAAACTGGAACTGGAGGACGAGATGGAGGTGGAATTGGTGGTGGAAGTGGAGGAGGTGGAGGTGGAGATGGAGTTATAGGTGGTGGAGGAGGTGGAAGTGGAGGTGGAGGAGTTGGAAGTGGAGGAGGTGGAAGTGGAGGTGGAGATGAAGGTGGAGGAGTTGGAAGTGGAGGAGGTGGAAGTGGAGGTGGAGATGAAGGTGGAGGAGTTGGAAGTGGAGGTGGAGATGAAGGTGGAGGAGTTGGAAGTGGAGGAGGTGGAAGTGGAGGTGGAGATGAAGGTGGAGGAGGTGGAGAAGGTGCACAACTCCAGTCTCACCTGCTCAGCTGAAGCCTGGAGGGAAAATCTTCAGACTAGCTCCTCCTCCTCCTTCTCTTCCCCCTCCTCCTCCACCTCCTCGATGATTTTTTTCAGACGGGAGCTCTTCGTCGAGGGTCTGCAGAGTCGAAATCAACGACCCGAGCAGAAGACGGAAGGTTTTCCTCGTGGTCGACCGATTCCGCCTGCAGAGTTTTAACGCGCTGACGGTTTGAACGGCACGAGTGTGGGTGAGAGGAGGACGCACTGCGGCGTCTGGCTCAGTCCGACTCTATTAGCCGACGCCTTCTCGCCGCACGCGAGGCCGTGACAGACGCATTAATTGGAAGCGTCTGCGGCGGCGGCGGCGGCGGCGCTGACAGCGTAAACAACAGCTACATTCCGCCGTCTTGTTACATTCACATCTTTAATAAAGTCCGTCGTCCGGGTGAGCCGCGGCGGTCGTGACGGAAAATCATTTGGCCGCCGCCGCGTTCTCAAATTGTTTTCCAAATGAACATGTCACTTAAAAATAGCAAGAAAAAAAAAAAAAACTATCTGTTTATAAATCCGTCACTTTACAAATTGTTTTTTGTGTTGATGACAGAGGGGCGTGAAAGCGGCGGTGGCCGTGGCGTGAAAACAGAAGATATGGAAAAAAAAACCCAGACGACGCTCTGTGTTATTTTCCTCAAGATTATTGTCGTCTTGTCTTTTTTTCTTTTTAGATTAACGTGCACTTTTTTTTTCAAATCCACCGCATTCGTTCATTTATTGCAAACACGGCCGTCATCATCACGGCCGTCATCTCGTCCCTCGGCTCGGCCGCTGCTTCATCTTCCACCGCCGCCGCCGGTCCATTAGAGGGGAAGAATTGATTGTGGTTGTCAACCCTCATTATTGACACCAAGGTGCACGTTTGCATCGTTTCGTCAGACGTCGGCTGACTTAGATTAGAGCGCAGCGGTGGAGGCCCGTCCTGACTTTGAGAGAGGACTCGAGGGGAGGAAGTGAGTGGCGCCATAGCCCCGCCTCTTTTTGCGCGCTCTTTAAAACTGTGATTTGCTTTGTTTGTCTTTTTTTTTTTTTTTTTTGCACATTGCTGCACAGCAGGAGCAGAAGCCGGCTGATTTGCTCCCTATTTTTTTTTTTTTTTTTTTTTCCCATTAAAGTGAAAATCCCTGCACAGATTTAAAGGTTGCACAGTCTGCAATTCATCAATTTGTCGCTCCGGGTCTTTATTGTTCCATCAGACCTTCAACACTCTTGAAGGTGGATTGATTTAGTCATCTATTTGTAGTAGTTTTTCCACATTGGTTTTTGTTCGTCAGCAGACAGTTTCAATTCTTTACAGGTCCAGTTTGTAATATTTGGCTTGATTTATGATTTTTATATTGGTAAAAACCTAACATACTGCCCATAAATACATAATATACATAATTATATGTGTACACTGATAGTAAAATAAAAGTAAATTGGATTTCCTAGCCTTAGAACAGATTTTATATATATCTATACATTACCTTGCTCCCAGTTAGCTGTAATCTTCAGCGCCATTATTTAAGGAAGCATCCAACAAAGAAATGAAGAAGAAGGTGGAACAGTATCCAGGTTGGGGCTTCACTGTAGTTCACTGGCGAGCTTGGGAGAGGAATGGTACGGAGTCCCGAAAGGGACTCAAGCGAAAGGGCGCTGCAATCTAAGATGTAACCACCCGATGTCGTGGTTTCTTCTTAAAAATCTCCAAATATCACACACTTAACTTTTAAGACAGTTTCTGACTTTTATTATAACAAACAAACAAACAAACAAACAAGACATTCCAATATTCGAGTCAGTGGCTCTCACTCGTACAAACAAAGCAGAGGAGGAGGGACAAGTTTGCGGGACGGACGGCTTGTGATGGTATAAAACACGTCTGATGAGTTTGTCAAAGAGCCCAGTTGTGGTTTTGGTTCCAGTCCAGCAGAAAGTAGTTTAAAAACTGGCCGCTGCCGCATGTGCAGTGAGTGACGGAGATGAATCGAGGGACGGAGGAACAACTTCATTCAGCTCCTTTATGATTTTGTTCCCTTCATCCTTGAGATAAAAACATCAGAATTTTGCACTTTTCTTTTATTTGCTTTACTTTTCCGTCAAGATCAAAGAAATAACCCGAGCCGCAAGAGCCACATCAGATTTTTAATTGAAGCGTTCCTCCAAGTCCTCTCTTTTTTTCATGAGGCGACAACAAAAGGAGCTTGTTTTTTTTTTTTTTTTTTTTTTTTTTTCACAAGCCGAGACGCTGAGCAATCCTTCGCTTCACTCCGGTTCTGTTTCACATGAAAATCAACCTTTAGTTTTGATTCTCCGCAGCCCGCCAGCCATTTCTTTCATCATGCAGAACGCAGAGGCATGCACATTTTTGTGATTGCACTGAACTCCCGCCACGACGAGCACAATCTGTCTCGTGTGCTGTTAAAGCCCCCCGTCGAAATTATTTTTTTTCTCAGCTCCCGTCTCCATCTTCCCTCGCTTTTTATTCTCTTGTGTGGCATTTGCCGTTAAAATTCTTGCTTTCATGAATATGCCAGCTTATTATCACTCTCCCTTTTTCTTCTTACCCAGGAGAGGCACATTCTCATCTAAGTTTTAGAAACGCTGAATTTAAAATGACACAATTGTAAAGGGGCCATATTGCACAAATGATAAAGTGTGAAAGTAGCTGTATCATCATACAACAAACTGCACAGAGGGCTAACTGTGCTGCAAACAGGGCTAACTGTGCTGCAAACAGAGGGCTAACGATGCTGCAAACAGACGGCTAACTGTGCTGCAAACAGAGGGCTAACGATGCTGCAAACAGAGGGCTAACTGTGCTGCAAACAGAGGGCTAACGATGCTGCAAACAGACGGCTAACTGTGCTGCAAACAGAGGGCTAACGATGCTGCAAACAGAGGGCTAACTATGCCGCAAACAGGGCTAACTATGCTGCAAACAGACGGCTAACTAGGCTGCAAACACAGGGCTAACGATGCTGCAAACAGAGGGCTAACTGTGCTGCAAACAGGGCTAACTATGCTGCAAACAGACGGCTAACTATGCTGCAAACAGAGGGTTAACTATGCTGCAAACACAGGGCTAACTGTGCTGCAAACACAGGGCTAACTGTGCTGCAAACACAGGGTTAACTATGCTGCAAACACAGGGCTAACTATGCTACAAACACAGGGCTAACTGTGCTGGTTTTCTGGAGATCTGGGATGGGAAACTCCTGATTTGCTGCTCGACTGGCAGCCCCTTCATGCCCTTCAATATCCTGCCCTCCGTGACCTCATCGCTGGCCCCTGCCGGCGCCTCTCGCACCCGCCCTTCACTTGCCGATGTTGTGAAGCATCACCGGCGAACGGCAGCTTCTCTCTGGTCCAGAGGCGCCGTGCAAATAAAAGCTGCCGCTTGCCCCCTTTTTTTATTTGCCTCGAGGGTAATTTTCCCCTGGCATCAATAATTCCTCCCCGCTGGTTTTGGGATTTCTCCTGTTTCCCGTCATCCCAGTGCCTCCCACTACTGCCTTTTCCCAAGTGTGATATTTCATTTTTCATCTTTAAGGCGTTGTCGCCTGCCACTCAAGCTCGACCTCCGACCACCAATCTGGTCTGGGATCAACTCCTGTTGTGCTTCCACACAACCGGCTTCACCGCTCAGTCGTTTTCCTTTTTGCAATAATAAGTTAGTAATCCAACCACAGGCAGTGAAAGCAGCCGTGTGTGCATAAACAAACAACAACAGAAAAGAAAAACTGCTGATGTCTTGGCCGTCTTTTCCAAAGATATCGAATGAGTGAAGATGCTTTTTTTTTTTATCTTCAGTTTTTATTCTGCAGCCTTTTGCCAGTAAAAGCAGAAACGCACGTCGGCGCTTGAGGCTCATCACAAAAAGCAACATTTGCACTAAATGGGTCAAACTGTGGATTTGCTTGTTTGCTGTCAACAAGAGGAGCAGCGGTGGCAGCGGCGATAAGGACCTGCTGCCAGGTACGTCGTGTATCACAGCGGCGGGAGAATTAGTTTGGCCGGTTTTTCTTTTTCCCACACGCAGTCATTTCCAAACGCACTTCAGCAGCAGCAGCGGTGAGTGAAATTTGCCCGTAATTAGTTTTAAAATCAGGCTAGGAAACGGTGGTGAAGCTCAGCCTGTTCCTTCCACTCCAGTCGCCCCCCCCCCACCCTCCAAACGCTCAAAGTTTGAGAGTTTCTCTCCCTTCCTCCAGGCTCCTGCATGAGTTCCAATTGATTTTCCTTATTCTTTTTATTTCTGTCCTATCCATATTCTGCCTTTTGAAAGAGCTGCTATCGCACCCTCGAGGCGCGCTGCACCGTGCTGATGAATGCCTTTCAAGCCGCCCGCCGATGTTTCCCAGCTAGTCGTTATCAAAGTGTTGAATTAATCAGCCTTTTAACAGCGGGAGCCGTCGTGTCGTCGTCAGGCTGCTCAGCTCGTAATAACTCATTAGGCGGGAGGAGCGTTTCGCCCTCCCGCACTGCCGCAGACGCTTTCCCCCGCCTTTAAGATTCCCTTGGTCTCGTCTCACGGAATCGCGGCAAAGCGTCTGCAGACTCCTGGTCGTGCACGTGGCCGTGCACCGCCTGAGCGCCACAGGGGGATCGTGCAAATGTGTTGATGACAGAACGCAGCGCCACTTCACCTGAGCAGCATCGCTGCCGTTCAGCCGCTTTAGCGAGCAGCTCACACTGCATCCGCAGACACGTGAAAAAAGGTGTTTCCACTATCAGGGGTGTCAAACATACGGCCCGCGGGCCGGATCAGGCCCGCAAAGTGTTTTTTTCCGGCCCGCGAGATGATTTTGCAAAATATAAAAAACTGCAATTTTTCAATGAAAGAAAGTGCTGTTCTAAATGTGTCCACTTGGTGTCGCAATATCGCTTCTGCTTCGTAAAACAAACTCAATACTGGGGCTGAGCAAATCGGCACAAGTACAGCCAATCACGTCTCCTATTGGCTGCCCTCATTGCCCCAGAACGTCTCTGTCGAAACAGACAAAGCTGATGCAGAGCAGTGTTGCCAACTTGGCGACTTTCTCCCACAAAAAAGTCGCTATTCTATTCTCCCCATGGCGACTTTTATTTTTGGTCAAAAGCGACTAGCGACAACTCTCGCGACTTTTCCTGGCGTTGTTACGTTGCGATCAAGTGCAAATTGTCAATTATGCAAATTAGACGATGACGTCATTTGGCGACTTGTAGCGACTTTCAGGACAGCCAATAGCGACTTTCCTTACTGAGGAGTTGGCAACACTGATGCAGAGTGCAGAGTGCGCAAAGAACACGAACAAAGTAAAACAAAGAAAACAACTGGAAGTTTTTTTTGTTTTTTTTTCTTTTCTTTTTTTACGTTATTATTACGATACTATGATTTTAGCGGTCCGGCCCACTTGGGAATAGATTTTCCTCTGTGTGGCCCGTGAACCAAAATGAGTTTGACACCCCTGCTCTATATGGACATGACTGGAAAACCTGCTGGCCATATTTGGAAGGTATTTCCGAGTTGAGCCGTTTCCATCACCAGTTTTTATTACAATTCTAGGGGTGATAGAAACGCAGCTACTGCGAGGGGATTCTAATGCGGCTGCCTGTTTAAACCTTGTGAGCGCATGTGCACAACAGATCACAAACACACAACGCGTACACACAGACAAGCGAGGTCGACTGTGTTGCCTTCTGTGTCAGTCATCATGGTTAATAACCACAGCTGCACCTCCAGCTCCCTGATCCGTCACCGCTGAAACAACCTCTGGATGATGTCCCCAACACTGCCGCGTGCACAGCCAAGTATTCTCAGATCAAGTTCAGAGAACCTCGTGCGACGTCCGGGCGACACCACCTCGTTCAATCTGCTCGTGCGCTCCATTCTGTAATTGACTTGAAAAGCCAGATTTTAAGCGCAGGTTTTTAGCGACTCGCCATTCCTGAGCTGACGGGAAGCTGTGAAGCAGCAGAGGAGCCGGAGGAAAAAAACAAAAAAAACAACAAAAAAACAAACTCCCACTCGCAGAAATCTGCTCAGATCCGCGTGCCAACAGGGCGCAGCATATGCTCGGGCGCTAATAAGACTCGCTGAACATCATGCTCACTGTTTTGGCTGGTCTGCGTGAGAGCTTGGAAAATATCTGATGGTGGAGAAACTGGCCCGCTGCATTTTCCCAAATAATGTTCCGGGAGCGTCGAGGGACTTTGCAGGAGTTGGCAGACGGAGGGTTGGATGCATCGGATTAATCATGCGGAGTCGTGTCGGCTTTTATTTTGAAGCGTCCAGGTGTTAATGAACAACTTCCTTCCTTCCTCTGCACGAGCTGCAGCTTCAGAGGGCAAGTGAGAGGAAGCAGAACGAGACCAAAGCACCAAATCAGACGGAACATTAATTCCTTTTGCATGAATTATTAGCAGTTCAGTCCAGGTCTGCACACAAATCACGAGGATCCAAGCGGCGGCTGCAGCCGGCAGGTGTGACACAGCCGACGCAGGCCGACTCCCGGAAGACCTTCAGCTATTTATATCAGCGACTGATCATCAATCGCTTCATTAGTTCATCTATTATATCAGGGTGCCCGGGCTCGGGACTCTGAATGAAGATCAGGTGCAGCCGTGCAGGAAGCAGACCGTGGCCGCATTCCATTACGAACGTGGCAGCGGCGGCGAATAAAGAGGCTGGAATGCTGAGATCAGAAGGTTGTGACGAGCATGGAGCTGCTGCAGGATGGTGTGATGAAGACGATGCTGGGGATGCTGATGAGGATGATGATGGTGATGAGGATGAGGATGAGGATGGTGATGATGATGGTGATGAGGATGAGGATGGTGATGAGGATGGCGATGAGGATGATGATGAGGATGAGGATGGCGATGATGATGGCGATGAGGATGATGATGGTGATGAGGATGGCGATGATGATGGCGATGAGGATGATGATGGTGATGAGGATGGCGATGAGGATGATGATGAGGATGAGGATGGTGACGAGGATGAGGATGATGATGAGGATGAGGATGATGATGAGGATGACAATGATGATGGTGATGAGGATGATGAGGATGATGAGGATGGTGATGAGCATGAGGATGATAATGATGATGAGGATGGTGATGAGCATGAGGATGGTGATGAGGATGAGGATGAGGATGACAATGATGATGGTGATGAGGATGATGAGGATGAGGATGATGATGAGGATGGTGATGAGCATGAGGATGATGATGAGGATGAGGATGACAATGATGATGGTGATGAGGATGATGAGGATGAGGATGACAATGATGATGGTGATGAGGATGATGAGGATGAGGATGATGATGAGGATGGTGATGAGCATGAGGATGATGATGAGGATGAGGATGGTGATGAGGATGAGGATGATGATGAGGATGAGGATGACAATGATGATGGTGATGAGGATGGTGATGAGGATGATGAGGATGATGATGAGGATGAGGATGACAATGATGATGGTGATGAGGATGATGAGGATGATGATGATGAGGATGATGATGCTCCATGTTTAATTACTATGCAGGTACATTCCTCACGCGGCTCCTGGGCGGCTCCTGCGTGCTCAGAGGCAGCAGCAGGCTGGCCGCCAGCACATGTACCTAATAAAAGGGCCATGAGAAATAGGTCAAGGCCGGCGTGAGCGAGCCGATCACCCGTGACGAGCTGCTCTGTCACACTCCACCTTCCCTGCCTGTGGAAACAGCGAAAGGCCACCTGCTCAATAGGACATTTTGGCAAAATGGCCTTTTTACGAAGTCCTTCGCTCGGCTTTCAGCACGATGCCCTTTTCAAGAACAAAAAAATAAAAAATAAAAATCCCCCCTCCGGTATCAAAAACTCATTGATTTTTACGGCCCTGACCTGCGGATTGTTCCTGAGGGTCGGGTCTTCTGGGGGCCAACGAGCCGCCCGTTTCTTTTTACGCCACTTTTCAAGAATTAACGAGCTTCCATTTTCTTATATTGATACAAAAAAAAAAAAAAAAACACCCACACCAAATGTCACGTTTGATGAGACTGTAAAGCTTTTAGCGAGCACTTACTGGGATGAGAGAGGAGGCGGTGGCTTGCAGCAGATATATTTGGCTCCAAATGTTTCCGGCTGAAGTCGTTTTCCACCAGCCACTGAAAAAACTCTGTCCCCTTTTTTCCCCGATGGATTCAACAGAAACTGTGCCAGCTCGGCGCCGCCCCATCAATTGTTTCCAACGTGAAGAGACTCTAAGCAGCGCATTCACGTCGACGGCTCACTCGCAAGCCCTACCAAAGTCCAGATTGCGGAGGGGAGTTTTCCTCCTGCAGGCGTCACACTTGACTTCCGTCCTCCTCAAACAGCGCAGATCAGACCAGTTCCACCTGGAAAACCCTGGAACGTCCTCTTCTACTTCCGATTCAGCCGGGACTTCCAGTCAAAGATCTGAAACACCTTTGGTCAGCAGGTGGCGTTCACGCTGTGAAATTTGATAATCGGCTCATATTTCCAGCATCTCCGGCCCAGAACTTCCTGTGCAATCAGCTGCTGCCCATTATTCATCAGAGCCAACACCTTATTATGTCTCAGCCAGATAAGCAGTGGCAGGCAGTGTTGGGGGCCCCCTGCTGTGCAGAAAATTGTATGACCTCTTTTTCTTTTCATTGACATACAGAGCTTTTTTTTTTTTCTTATCCAAACATTTTCTTTTCTAATATGGGCTGCAGGAGAACTGCAGCGCAATGAAGCAGGCGGTTTTTCCAGGTGTTCTGAACTGGAGGTCAACTCGGTGTGGCTGAGTTTTCTTTAAACTGATGGCAAGGACATAGATTTTCCAAATAAAATAAGAAACCCGAGTTCAGCGTTTGAACCTGTTGCCGTCAGAATCTTTCCATCTCCTCTTTGTGATGTCACAAAGGGAAGGGCCTTCTTCTTCGTTTTTTTTGCTCCATCCAAACAGGCGGGAGATACAATGAAACATCAGTTTTGCAGGAGGCTGAAAACAGAGGGTTAAATGTGTTTTTCTGGAGATCCGTGGAGATTCTTTTGACAATCACAATGGAAGAAGAAGAAGAAGAAGAAGGAGAAGAAGAAGATCACCCGTCTTTCAAAACATCTCCGTAGGCGTCAAGTTTCACAGGAACGTTGGTTTGTTACAGGTGCCTGACCTGCAGCAAGAGGGGGAAATTGTGTGTGTGTGTGTGTGTGTGTGTGTGTGTGTGTGTGTGTGTGTGTGTGTGTGTGTTGTGTCGGCTGTGTGACAAGCGGACAGATGGTCGCACCACAGCGGTGTGGCAGCAGGTTTTATCAGCTGGTGGGCGGTCCTGGCCTGAGGCCCCCTGCTGGTCGTCTGGTGACACTTCGTGCTGGATGTCAGGATGCCGCAGGGCTGCGGAGGTGAATGTGCGCACGTGCACGTGCGTGATTGGACCGTGACAGCAACAGCACCCCAACTGACACACACACACACACACACACACGCACACACCAATATTCAGGATGAGTAAGAGACACACCAGGACATTTTGTACAACATTCATTTCAGTATAAAGTGTATTAATGTTTTTTTTTTCACAACGCATAATTGCCTCTAATAGCCTAATAGTCACTTATGTGTGGTCGTGTCCGATGCTTTCATTCTGCAGTTCCCCTCACTGCCTGGTGGGGTCCCTCTTTACCATTGAGACCACTGACAACTGTCCCTTCTTTCTTTCTCTTTCTTTCTTTGTTCGGAGGCAAAACGCTGACACGAACAACAATTGTTGTCAGGGGCTCCACTCTCACATCTCCCTCCTCCTCCTCATCGACCAATCCCAGACGAGTATAGTGCGATAACCTCTACCTTGTTAATATTCAGGGCTTCTTTTTTTTTTTTCTTTCTTAAATTCCTCTGAGTATGAGAGGATTTTGTGAGAGGAAACAACAAAGCAGCCAGCGGCTGCATAACGAGTCGGCTCAGTCAGCCGAGGGGTCTTTGCTTACCGCCAGAGAGAGAGAGAGAGCCTGGGCCTGCTGGTGGGTGACACAGTCCCGCCTCCACGGCCTGCAAAGTCAAGAACAGCAACGTCAAACCTGCTGTGACATCACATGGACAGTGATTAAACTGGAAAACAAGGAATCTTTGACACCGCTTACTTTGGCTGACAATGTTTTTCCAGATGAAACAGCTGGTAGAGGAGGTCGCTGGAACAGCTGGCAGCTGAAGTAAAGTGGAAGCGCGTCTTGCTGTAACAGTGAAGAACATGCCAGTTTGTCTCTGGGCTGCAAAAGTTTGTCTTTAGTTTCAAAATAACCATATACATTTATTTTTTTTTTTATTTTTTTTAAAATACAAAGCAGGAGACGCACAAAGTGCAAAGCAGAGACATGAGGCCGCTTGCACCGGTGAGTCAGACCGCACACTCAGAAGAACCGCCTACAACCTCAGTGGACTTTGGAGTTTACGTCCAAATTTCAAGACGCTGCTGTCGTCGGGTTCGAGGTGTCAAGATGCTGCAGTGGGAAACAACGTCAATGACGAGTGGCTGGCGAACCGGTGACTCTTTCCAATCATCGACCGGAAACAAACTGCGCTGGGGGGGGAAAAAAATAATCCAACACGTTCGCTGCTTTCTCGCTGAAACTGGAGTCCAGCGCCCGGCTTGACCCTCTCCATGTGTCGTTTTGCGCTCAGTCAATTTGTACAACGTGTACCGCAGCTCCACGAAAACACGCCGACATCTGCACACGGCTGTGAAATACTTCACAGGCCCAGCGGCGCCTTCCACAGTGCTGCACAGGGTGGGAAATAAATCAACAGTATTTATATAGGCGGGCGTAGGGAGAGGGGAGCGGTGCTCTGTCGGGCTGCGCTGATGGAAAACAGAAACAGGCGCTCCTCAAGGACGCACGCGACCGTCGTAAAGAGACATCGCAGAAAACGGAGCCGAGCGCCGTCGGTGGAAACACCAGACGTCGGCGTCGCCCGGGCGGGAAAACATCATCGTCACGAGTCTCTTTATCGGAGCTAAACAAGTCGCTTGGTTACAGGTGTGAAGCGTAAACACCAACTGAGAGGTCACATGACCGGGTCACATGGTGGTGCGAGTCGAGCCGAGTCGTTGTTTTCTCGATTCGACAGCAAAGGGAAACAGAGGAAATCCTTCAGTTTACAGGCCGTTAGGACCCAGCTCGCTGGAGAAAGGGACATGAAGCGGCAATGGCGAAAAAAAGAAAAAAAGAAAAAAAAATGCTTCTGAACAAAAAATAAATCAAGGAAGCCAAATCAAAACAAATAATGCAGAATAAAAGAGAGCAAGGTGCGCCACCGGAAATTCAGCAGTGAGCCGAGACAAAGCGACAGCAGCTGCTGGAGTTCACGGCACGAGGACACAAACGGCCACACAACACACTGCAAACACAACAGACCCGCACTGTCACTCCAGCGACACAAGCAGCAGCAGCAGCTGCTCACTCTGCTGCTCTTATAGTCGCCTGCTGCTTCCTGATTGGCCACCAGGTGTGCTGGGGTGGAGGGTGGAGCCGCACTGATTGGGCTCTAGCAGGTGGACTGGGAGGAGTTTCCAGTGGGAGGAGTCTCCAGTGGGAGGGGTCAGGAGGGATGGCTGGTGTTGGTGTTGGTGTCCTTGGCTCGTTGGCTCACACTCATCAAGGAAAGAGTCTCAACAACAACAACAACAACAACAACAACAACAACACACTATCTTTGACTTGAGGAAGACTCAGCTAGAAGGCAACTCTCTGGTGTCTTCTCTCCTAAATCCCAGAGACAGGGTTTGAAAGGTCAAAAAAAAGAAACGAATCAACCCAAACAAACAAAACAGAGGAAAGATTGAGGAAAAGTTGTGTTAAACCGAATCGGTTGTTTGCGTCTGGAAAGCAGAACTAAATCACATTTCAGCCTATTTTTTTTGCAAACACTTTGGTTCTTTATTGGCTATTCGGACGTATTCAACTGGTTCTCACAACCGGCTGAATCCTTCACGTGCCTGCTTTATTTTATTTTGGCCCACAGTATATCACAGTGTACTGCCAGGCCGCCCATTATTCCCATTAAGCCTTATTGGAAATGCAATACTTTCACATGGGAAGCGTGTGAAGCAGCCCTCCGGCACCTACAAGCGGGGTGGGCAGGGGGGTCGGCGGGGGGGGGGGGCGTAGGTGGTGGAAGGAGGTGGGAGGGCGTACGTGTGAAAAGGACAAACGGGAGATTTATGTTGGCTCTGAGTCTTTACCGCTCGCTGAGTGGGTCCCGGCCATCAATAGAAATGGAATTAGGCCCTGGAGGGGAACACCGGCTTATTAGGGCGCAGCAGCAGCAGCAGCAGGAGCAGCAGCAGCAGCAGCAGCAGCAGCAGGAGCAGCAGCAGCAGCAGCAGCAGCAGAGTGCAGAGCAGCCACTCACTGCTCCTCCACCGACGGCATCACTTTGCTTTTTTTTTATCGCTATTCAATACACACATATATATATGTGTGTGTGTTTGTGTGTGTGTGTGTGTGTGTGTGTGTGTGTGTGTGTGTGTGTGTGTGTGTGTGTGTGTACATGCACCCTTGTTGTATTTTTTTGTGTGTTAGAGCTGCAACTGGTGTCGACAAAAGGGACAAAGGTGTGTGTGTGTGTGTGTGTGTGTGTGTGTGTGTGTGTGTGTGATAGTTGAGGTTTGTGCATTGGAAGGTGTGGGTGGGCGGAGTGTCATGTGACCGTTCTAGCTACTGTAGTTCTCTTTGTTTCTCTCTTATTTCTTCCGCTGTCTTTGTGCCAACACACGAGCGCAAAGAAAACGACTGATTCACAGTGGGCTGCGCACGTTTTCACTCCTCCGTCAGCATTTTAAGGCTCCAGTGACGGCATTGATTGACACTGCGGGACCATGAGAGGGTAACTGGAGGTGGGCAGGGGGCGTGGCTGCTAACGAGAGGGGGCGTGGCTGTGAATGAGAGGGGATTGTGGCTGTGAAACGGCTGTTTGACTTGAAATGTTTTTGCAACAGGAGTAAAAGGAAGGAGGTTCTGGTACCAACCAGTGTCGGCCCAGTGTGTGTGTGTGTGTGTGTGTGTGTGTGAGTCTACGCCGTTATGCAGCTTATTTTTTTTCCTCCGAGGGGAAACAGGCAGGCAGTCGACAGCGTCGCTTGTTTTCTGTCCCTCTGTCTCCATGGCAACGGGTATCTGAGGTGATGATTGTCATTGTTATCAGCGTCACCTGTTGGGAGGCAGCGGCGTCACACCGCAGAGTTCAGGAAAGAGAGATCGGAAGTCTGCCCGTTATGACTGAAAGACTGAAACTGTGTTCAACACTAACTTTTTGGTCACACATCGGGTCTTGTTGTGTGTGTGTGGGTGGAGCCAGAGGACCTGAAGAGAAGCCACTTGGACTCACACACACACACACACACACACACACACACACACACACACACGGAGAAGAAGGTGCAAAGTCAACACAGTGAAAGAAGCCTCTTCAGAACTCATAATGATGTCAATTCTTCTTTTTGGGTTATCAATTGTATTCCCCAGCACAGCTGTGCAGTGTCTCACTCTCTCTCTCTCTCTCTCTCAAACACACACACGCACGCACACACAGACACACACACAGGCACGCGCACGCACACACCGTCTTTGATGTATAATCAACATAACGAGCCGCAAACACTCGTGTCCAATTAAATCGGGTTTGTTCCAGTTGTAAAATTCACAGTTATTTAATCTGGAAGCCGGAACAGCTGTTCAATCAGGCTGACGGAGACACTGAGGCTCAGGCAAGTTAGCACACACACACACACACACACACACACACACACACACACACACACACACACACACACAGAATCCCCAGGAGACTCTAACTAGGCGTATCCATCTCGCAGCACCTGCCAGCCGACAAGGCCGGGAGTCTCTGTGTGAACAGCCTGAGGGAAACAACTCCAGAAGTTGTTGGGCACCATCACTCACTTCCTCTTCCTCCTCTTCCTCTTCCTTCTTCTTCTTCTGCTGCACTCCAGGACTCCACTAATTCATCAAACCCATTTTGACCACGGCAGCCTGAGGTTTCCCCGGTCCAAAAGAGGGAAAACCTTCCCAAAGCTGCACTTCCTGCCGGTGGGACATATTCCTTGATCTCTGCAGCGGCTGCACTCGCCTCACCTCCCCACTCGCATTACAGATCGCCCCTCTCTCTCTGCTTAATTGCATTGCTTAATCATGCAACGGCCGCCCCTCGGCCCCACCCACCCACCACCCACCTCTCCCCATCCCAGATTGTCCCGTCTCCTCTGAAAAAAGTTGACCAAAAAAAAAAAAAAAAAAATTACACACACACAAAAAAAGCAATGAGCCGCGTGTTTCTGGGGGGAGCCTAATGAGGGCCGCGCCTCTGCAGCTGATGAATAAAAATGAGCACATTTCCTCCTGCTAAATGTCATTAAAGACGTCAATTTGTCTTCCGCTCGACTTTTATGGTGCTGTTGTGGTGTGTTTGGTGTGAGCAGGGTTTGTTTTGCAGAGAAGAAACCCACAAACTTCCTGGACATTTTTCCTGCTGAACTGAAGACGTCCACAGAATAATTAAAGTGACACAATCACTTCATATGAACACATACACGTCTGCATTCATCCCTGCAGCAGGGCGTCGTCCGCCTTTAATTCGATGCTTCGCCCTCTGAACAGCAATTCCGACTCTTACATAAACATAACAAAACAAACAAACAAACAAACAAACCAATGCAAAAGAAAGACAAGCCTTCCCTCCACCCTCTCCTCCTCCTCCACCGGCTCAGGCCTCATGACTGCACAGCTCAAGTGTTGAGGATGAAACGGCAGCAAGACAGTGGTGGAATTCCAGCACCTCTGGAACCTGCTGTGTGTTTAAAAACAGTGAGGAGAGAGAGAGAGAGAGAGAGAGAGAGAGGGAGAGGGAGAGAGAGAGAGAGAGACAGAGAGAGAGAGAGAGAGAGGGAGAGAGAGAGGGAGAGAGAGAGAAGGATCCTGGGAAACACTAAAACTGTGTGTGTGTGTGTGTGTGTGTGTGTGTGTGTGTGTGTGTGTGCAGGACTCTCCTTGATCCTCAGGGCTTGTCGGAGAACCAGCTGACCTCCTGTTCGGCTTCCTGCTGCTGCACATCTCATCCAACCAGGCTCGAAAGATTCTGCCCCGGTGAGAAGGTCTTCTGAGGGTCTTCTAGAGGGTTTCACTGAGGGTCTTACTGAGGGTCCTCTACCAGAGAGTCCTTGAGAGGGTCTTCCCGGTTATCCAGAGGGTCTTCTTCAAGGGCTTCTGGTTCTTCCAGAGGGCCTCCTAGGGCAGTGTTTTTCAACCATTGTGCTGCAGCACAGTAGTGTACTGTGAAATAATGTCATGTGTGCCGTGGAAAATGATCCACTTTCACTTAATTGGCCTGAAAAAAATAATAACATCCCATTGGGGAGTGACTGTGCTTTGAAAGGAATGTTTTCCTCCCAGGAAATCAGCTTTGTGTTGGTGTAAACAGGCCCAGGTGTCACACTGAGGTTGTACAAATAAATAAATACTGTCATTATTTTTCTAAAAAGTGTCATTTTATGTTTTTGGGTGGTGGTGTGCCGTGGGATTTGTTCAACGTAAATAGGGTTTAAACACCCGGCTCTAGACGGTCTTCCCGTAGGCCTTCTAGAGGGTCGTCCTGTAGGTCTTCTAGAGGGTCTTCCTGTAGGTCTTCTAGAGGGTCTTCCCGTAGGCCTTCTAGAGGGGGTCTTCCTGCAGGCCTTCTATAGGGTCTTCCCGTAGGCCTTCTAGAGGGTCTTCCCGTAGGCCTTCTAGAGGGTCTTCCCGTAGGCCTTCTATAGGGTCTTCTAGAGGGTCTTCCTGTAGGTCTTCTAGAGGGTCTTCCTGCAGGCCTTCTAGAGGGTCTTCTCGAGGGTCTTCCCGTAGGTCTTCTAGAGGGTCTTCCTGCAGGCCTTCTAGAGGGTCTTCCCATAGGCCTTCTAGAGGGTCTTCCTGTAGGCCTTCTAGAGGGTCTTCCTGCAGGCCTCCTAGAGGGTCTTCCCGTAGGCCTTCTAGAGGGTCTTTCCGTAAGCCTTCTAGAGGGTCTTCCTGTAGGCCTTCTAGAGGGTCTTCCCGTAGGCCTTCTAGAGGGTCTTCCTGTAGGCCTTCTAGAGGGTCTTCCCGTAGGCCTTCTAGAGGGGGTCTTCCTGTAGGCCTTCTAGAGGGTCTTCCTGTAGGCCTTCTAGAGGGTCTTCAAGGTCAGAGGCTCCACCTGTCGTACAGGCTGCATCCTCCAGGGGGCCCCCAGGTGCGGTGAGGTCCATGACTGGTCAGACCTCGATCTTCCTCTCTTCTTCTGACACACCTCATGGTCTCCGTCCAGCCATGATGTCCAAACTCTGTTCTGAGCCAATGCCTTACTGCAAATATGTGATTTTTTTTTTTTTTTAAAGCGCCGCTGAAAACACAAACACGGATGTTTGTTCGGTTGTGCGACTCACACGCCGAGCCGCTGCCGCCGCCGCCACCGCAGAGTCGACTCGTCTCCGCTCGAGTTTTCGCTTTCATCAGCCGTATTCAAAAGGCCCCTCTTGACATTTTTCTCCACAAACAGGGGCCACTTAGCCACCGCCTGGTCGGCTGAAGAATAAGCCTCTGAATGCAGTGACATTTTCATCTCCTCAGCCGGTGTTGCTGACAGAATTTGTAAGTGAAATCCTCCTGCGGTAAATGCCACAGCGGCCACAACCTCACCTCCTTATTACGTCTCCGTCCTTCCCAAGTCTGCTCTCCCCGGGATCTTTGATTTTTTTTTTTTTATCCGAGCCAAGTGTCCTGTGTCTGGGAGGAAAAATCCCCACACTCAAACTTCTCTCTCTCTCTCGCTCGCTCTCGCTCTCTTTCTTTTTCTGAAAAACTTTTTTTTTTTTAAAGTGTTTTTGCTCAATCTCGAATTCTCCAGGAGGCAAACGAAGCTCCGCCTCCCACATCTTTCTCATCTCTCCCAGGTGGGAGCTGCATGACGCTGCATCTCATGAGGAAAATCTGCACACGCTAAAAATGAAAGAATGAAAAAACGTAAACATGAATAACAATTATAATGACGATGCAATATCCTTTGACACAAATTCTGGGTGTAATTTGGACAAACAGAACACGGCTGACCTGCCTGCTCACTGATTTAAAAAGAAAAATGTCAATCTTGCAGCAGCACAGCCGACCTCTCCGTCCTCCCACAGCCACATTGTATTTACTTATGCATCCTAACAAGAATGAAACGCTGTTTATTCACGCAAGTGTTTTTTTCACATCACATCAACAAGATGTTTAATCTTTTATAATCCCTGCTGATGCCTTTTGTCGCGACTCCTCCTTATTCTAGCCTATTAAGGTAAACCGCATGTTGCAGTTGGAGTCACCGATTCATCCGGTGACTCACCTGCCGACTCACCAAGTCATTCATTAAGTCGTTCGACTGCCGCTCTTCTGTCGCTCAAAGAATATCGGACACAAGCTGCTGCTGCTCTTCTGTTTTTGCAGTTTTGACCTTTTCAGTGACACCGTCATCATCATCATCATCATCATCATCATCGTCATCATCGTCATCATCATCATCATCATCGTCATCATCGTCATCATCATCATCATCATCATCATCATCGTCATCGTCATCATCATCATCATCGTCATCGTCATCATCATCATCATCATCATCATCGTCATCATCATCATCATCATCATCATCATCATCGTCATCGTCATCATCATCATCATCGTCATCATCATCGTCATCATCATCATCGTCATCGTCATCATCATCATCGTCATCATCATCATCATCATCATCGTCATCATCGTCATCATCATCATCATCATCATCATCATCGTCGTCATCGTCATCATCATCATCATCGTCATCGTCATCATCATCATCGTCATCATCATCATCATCATCATCATCATCATCATCATCGTCATCATCATCATCATCATCATCGTCATCATCATCGTCTTCATCGTCATCATCATCATCATCATTGTCATCATCAGCATCATCATCGTCATCGTCATCGTCATCGTCGTCATCGTCATCGTCATCGTCATCGTCATCATCATCGGCTGATTTGAATGTTTCCAGCCTGAGACGGAAGTTAAATATTTCTTCTTTTTTCTTTTTAAACTGATGCAGTTTCAGGACTCAGTTGTCAATCCGCCTTTAAATAAAACCTCACAGGAAGACAAAATGTGTGACGAGGTGCAGCGGGCGGCCGCCACCAGCGAGTGTTGATGCGTTTGTTCAGCGACTTCGATCTCGGAGCTTCGTTATATTTGGCATTTTGCTCTCCAGTGCAGCAGGATGCCAACAGCCCCTCCCCCGTCCACCCCGCCCCCTCCTCTACAGCCCCTCCTCTTCCCTCCTCCCCCTCCCATCACGGCAACCACATCTTTTATTCATGAAGTCACATTTACATAGTCATTATAATAAATGTCAGCAATCTGAGGGGCCGACTTGTTTTTCAGTGAGTGTTATCGCCCGGAATCTTTCCTCATGTGTCGCTGAAGACGCTCCTCTTCCTCCTCCTCCTCCTCCTCCTGCTCCTCTTCCTCATCTTCCTAACTCTTCCTCCTCGCCTACCCTCTTCCTCCTCTTCATCATCCTCTACCTCCAACCCCTGCTCTCCGCCCCTCTTCCTCCTCTCTGCTCCTCTCCCTCGGTTTTCCAGACACCAGAATTCAGGTCTTTCCCTTGAGCTTAAAAATTTAATTGTTTCCAACATTTTTTTATTTTTCTCAGCATGAACACCAGCAGAGACCAGCATTATGCAAACACGGAGTGAGAACACGGCTGATGAGCTCATGATGAGAATTCCTTCCTGAGCAGCTTCACACTGATTGGCTGCTGGTCAGTTCTGGGTCTTGTGGAACAAAGGACACTTGGGATTTTTCTTTTCCGTCGCTTGTTTCTTCTCTCCTTGGACAGTTTAGATTTTGCAGTGAAGCTTCGTGTGTGTGTGTGTGTCTGTGGAGAACCTGCACACAGGAAGGTCCCTGTGCCTGGGCATCAAACCCACAACCTTCTGATTGAGCACTGTGTTGCCCAGTGCAATAAAGAAAGGGGATTATTTACCCAGACAATTGCAGTCAGTGAAACTCCCTGTGGACCAGCAGCTCGATAAATACTCAGACCAGCAAGCACACCATGCTGTGTGTGTGTGTGTGTGTGTGTGTGTGTGTGTGTGTGTGTGTGTGTGTGTGTGTGTGTGTTTATGCGCGTGCGCGTCTCCGCCTCGGGCTTAAACAAACAGAGAAACACACATGAGAATCTTTCACTCGGTGCCAAGTTTGCTCCTCATTACTGTGATTACATGGAGCAGGACAGATGGCCGCAGCCGCACAAAGTTTCCCTTGCGTTGATTCCGCTTGGCGCTAAATCACCTGCAAGTTTGAGGCCGTCGCGGCACAAGCGGACATCAGAGAGCGATTCCCGTTTCCTGGGTCAGTTTCCAGCCCGCTGCCCCTTCCTCCTTCCTCCTTCCTCCTTCCTTCCTGGCCGACGTCCCAGACCGACTTGCTCCCGTTCTTCTCACACGCACTCCAAATAAAAAGCGTGTGCACATTAAAACGATAGCGTTGCCTCGCATCCAGCACATGCCGCCGCCGCTGCCTCCTCCTCCTCCTCTTCCTTCCCCTCCTCTTCCTCCTCGCTTCCTCACAAGTTTCCTTTAACGATTTATAGGCGTCGCGTCCTCGCCCGACTGAGAACATCTCATGATCCGCCATTAAAATGTAGCGGAGCAACATTAATTAAAGAGGCGGAATATACATACATGAGTAAATAAATAAATAATCCGGCTGTTTGTACAGACTTCTCGAAAGGCTGGAAAATGAAAGAAAGAAAAAAAGAATCAGGCAGGAAAGCCTCTTATTAAGTCATCTTGCTGCAGCGAGTGACTCACAGCGGCTCCAGCGGAGCCTTGTGATCCCACATCATTATTTCTCAGCCCTGCAAGAGTTCGACAGCTTTGGTTTGTTGTTTTTTTTTTTTTTTCATCGGGTCTCCCAAACTTCCTGGCACGGCTGAAAAAAGGAAAGAAAAAAAAAGAAAGCTGGCCGCAAAATAAAAATCAGACGGGTTTGACTGAGTGTCCGTCCGTTTAGTCCGAGCAGTCAAACTCCTGTCGTGGGAATTAAAAGCCAAATAGAACACTACGTACAGAGCCGTTGCTGACACTTGGTGGCGCTGTCGCAGTGGATCCACACATACATGGTCTTAGTTCTGCTACAGACTGTCTCCACTAAAACTGTCATTCACTCCCAAGCAAAAAACACAAACACTTAAAATTAAATAAATAAATAAATAAATAAATAAATAAAACGTCAGCGCAGACGTCGATAGTTTCCCAGCAGGGGCGTCACTGCCGCCGCCGCAACCGCCGCCAGTCTTTGAGTCGAAATCCCAGGCGAGCAGAGCCTCGGCATTTAATCCCGAAAAGAAAAAAAAAGAAAAATAAAACCTCCCCTCCGGAAGATTAATAAGGGCTTCAGTCATGTGTGGAACTTTATTAGCATCTAATACCTTCCCATCGCTCCCGGAGGCTGCGGATAAACAGGGAGATGCTTCAAATGGAATCAAACAGCTATTTGTCACCGCCCCCCCACCCACCACCCCCTCAGCCCCTCCCCCACCCACCCCCAAACTGTAACCCCGCCACTATTAGCCAATAATTATCCATTACCGCCGGCTGGCGTCAGGAAGGTAAATGGCGGCGGGAGGAAGGTGGACGGCCGGCGGATCAGAGTGAGGGATTATTACTGCGCTTAGGAAGATTGTGTCAAATTTATGTGCGAGGAAAGATGTTGTGACGGCTTCCATTTGACACGCACTTAAGGCCGGCCGTGCGTGTGTGTGTGTGTGTGTAAGTGTGTGAGTGAGAGGGAGAGAGAGAGAGAGTGAGAGAGAGAGAGAGACAGGGGATTACACTGCAGGTTTGCATTGGGTTCAGTCGTGTGTTGTAGCCGCAGCAGCAGAAGAAGAAGAAGAAGAAGAAGAAGAAGAAGAAGAAGAAGAAGAAGAAGAAGAAGTGAATAAACAATGTTTTTCTTTTCATTTACAAATTTGCAATTATAAACTCAGAGAAGACAGACAAGTGGAAGGTCACGACCTCTGTCCTGCCAGTGAACTCTGCAGTTTTGCGTTTCTACACCATCGACTAAAATACATCATGCTCAAAATCAGCCTTTTGTGATGTCACAAAGGGCACCATCACCGCCAGTGAGGTCACTCCCATCCAGGCTTCTCATCCCACCTCGCCGCCACCTTCTTTTGAAAGTTCCAATTAAGAATTTGAAAGAGTTCTTCAAAGTAAACTTCTGCTTCCCGCTCTCCGGGCCGCTGCACCAAAGAAACGAGCC
>NW_027466152.1:230000-287500 GCF_046127955.1 Nelusetta ayraudi | reverse complement strand
GTGTGTGTGTGCGTGTCTGCCTTTGAAATGCAAACGCTAACAGCGGATTGTTGTGCGAGCAGACGTGCATTTTCCGCTGCGACTCAACAAAGTGTTTTTGTTTGTTCCGGGTTTGTTGGTAGCGTGTTTTTCCAGCGGCCCAGTTTATCCCTTTAACATCAGCCCGACTTCCTGGAAGCCCCCAGAGGCGTCTTCCTCCTTACTGCTGCGCTTCTTTTCCTGTTTTCTTTTCTTTTTTTTTTTTTGGAATTAATATCTACGAAGATGCATTGGGAACTTCAGCTCGGTGTTCTGTTGCTATTTTCCTTCTGAATTCGGGAGAAATCCATCAAAATAAAATAAAAAAAAAAATCGACAAACTGCGAAGGCAATATTGTAACAAATGAATCCCCAAATCAGAGCAAAAAACTACAGTCAAATGTGAAAATATCACAAGTTTCTTTCCCTCAAGTCATTCTTTTTTTTTTCCCTTTGGTAGTTCATCACAGTGGTGGGGAAACTATTTGACTGGTGGGCTTGTAAAATGTGACCGAGGAGGTAGCGGAGCAGCAACCACATCCATCACGGCGGCTCCTGACAGTCGTCACTCTCATCAGGAGCTATTGTTGTTTTTTTTGTTTTTTTTTCCCTCCTCATTCTTTTCTCGGCTCATCAGCGACGGCGTGACGAGTTAAATTTGCCACTTTAATTATTTCACTTGTCAAACGTGCCGAGTTGATTAAGGCGGCTAATGAAGAAAAACGCAGCTAATCACACAGGAATTTATCTCGTCATGTGACCCGACGGCTCCCTGCATTAAGATAATAATAATAATAATAATAAATGTCCAGTTCATCATTTGACGACAGAAGCAACATTTGACTCTTTATCGCTGAATTCCTGCAGCAGCAGCAGCAACTCGTCTTCCCACACGGCTGTTTTCTGCATATTTATTGATTTTATCAATAAAAGTTTGTTATTTTATACGCAGAGAGAGAGAAAAAAAGGTAAAAGTAGGTGAATAAAAAAATGATTCTCTTTGACTTCCTGTCAAATCTCTGGTGTGACAGAAAGCTTCCTCACTGGCGGAGCACAATGAAAAACAAACTTTTTACGCCCCCCCCCCTCCTTACAGAAACGCAGCAACAAAACAGGAATGTTTAGGCCGTTTATTGTCCATTCTGAACAGGGGAGAATGCAGCACAGACAGGCAAACAGCAAAAGGATGTCACATTTTTTTCTTTTTTTTGCATTGTATACCCAGACGACGAAATGAACAGAAAGACACTCACAAAAAAACAAAAAAACAAAAGCAACAATCATGGACCTTCATCTCACGTTTCTTCATCGTTTCTCTCGTCAGGAGCAGGAAGAGACGCTCAGTGGGGCTCAGCATGAGTAGGGCTGGAAGTTCAAGGACCTGGAAGATGTTGATAAAAAAAAAAAACTAAACTAGAAGTAAATAATGTTAAAGAAAAGCAGTCCAAAAAAAAAATAAAATAAAAAAATGAACAAAAAAAAAAAACTCATTTCAAGAGATAAACTTACATTCATGTTTAAGTTAAACACCTGTGCGCATCGACAGCAAGTTTTGTTTTTTTTTTTGAAAAAAAAAAAACAATGGTGCGGAAGAGAAGAAGAGGAAGAGGGAGAAGAGAATTTTTGCCGTATTTGAATTTCTATTCCTTTATTTTTTTCGAGATGGCGGTTGACACAAAGTGCAATTCGCCCCAAAGCACATCTCTCCTTTCACAACAACAACAACAACAACAACAACAAAAGGCCGTCCGCATTCGAAGCACAAAGTATGAAAAACAACAACGACAAGAAAAAACAAGACACACGCACACTGGACGCGATGTCGGTACCGTTTGACTGGTCATGCCTGATTCACACAGCGAAGACACGAGACGACGGACGTCACACAGTGACATGATTAAACGAAGCCGCTGGTTCTCTGTAGTTTGTCTTTTTTAAACTTCCTTTTTTTTTTTTTTTTTAAACGCGCGCTTCGGGTGGGGGGTGGGGGTGGGGGGGGGGGGCGCTGAGGCTAGTTAGCTTAGCTTAGCAAATGGTGGCTGCAGGGGCGGGGGGCAGCCAATGGAATGTTATGGTGAGGGGGAGTCGGGGGCGGGGTCAGTATCAAGCGCCAGCCACTGAAAAATGCACTCTGGCCAGTGGGCCTCATAACTAATGAGGAAGAGGAGGAGGAGGAGGAGGAGGAGTAGGAACGCTGTCTTCTGATTGGTCGGACTTGCCGTCAGCACATTCACAGGTTCCGTTGCAAAAGCACAACTACAACTACTATTATGATTATTATTATTATTATCATTATTAGTTTTTTCTTATGATTAGTATCATTATGGTGACTATTGAGGTCTTTTTCTCCCCGGCTATTTCCCTCACTAGAGCTACAGTACTGAGAGCAGCAGCTGCTGCTGCTGCTGCTGCTGCTGCTGCTGCTGCTGCTGCTGCTGCTGCTGCGGCAGCCTAAAACCAATCTAGAGAGTCTTCACCGAGAAAGACAGCAGCTCGTCTTAGCCGCTTCATATTTTGAAGCTACTGACTCTTCAAAAAAAAACTAAAGGAGAAGAAGAAACGACAATGATGGAAGAAATCAGAGGCCGACAGATTGTCCGGTCCTTCAGACACGACTAGTTTCTAAACAACAGAAAACTACAAACTTCCTATTGGAGGCCTCGGCGGCCGAGGTCAACTCGTCACTCCCTGTTCTGGTCTGGTTGAGGTGGAATTAACTTCCAGTTTACAGCACTGGTTGGTTGGCTCTGGACCTTCTCCATGCGTGGAGTCGGGAAAGAAAAGACACGGAATGAGATGATTGTACTGGAGAATGTAAACACGTCGTCGTCATCGTCTTCTTATTCGTGATAGCCGTTAGCCGAGTGTGTGAGCTGGCGGGTGGCGCACAGCTGTTTCCTCAAGAGTCGAGTTCACTCTTGGTTTTTGCCGCAGTGAAGGTAAGATTTTTTTTTTTTTTTTGGTCAGTGGCCATTTCCATCCATCCATCCATCCATCCATTCTCAATTGCTGCACCTCCTGCTGCTCTCCTGCAGGTGGCACCAGTGTCCGGCTACGACCTGAGCCACAGGACAGAGAGGTGGGACGGGGCAACTTCCAGGGTGGGTTCTGGAGAACCTTCTCGCTGTGAGGCCACTGCGGCGTTTGTGATTCAAGAAAACAACAACAACAACAACCAAAACAAAAAATGAAACAAAAACCAAAAAAAAAAGCACCATTTGCTCGTCACTACTTGGCTGATTTTGCAAATGCCAAATTCCGTGGTCACAGTTTCAGCGCATCGCTTGTTTTGCGCACCAAGTCCCTTTTGAATGGAAGGAGAAAGGTTCAAGTGCAGTACCGTGACTGGCCACTCGGGGGAATTAAAAACAAAAACCTTCCAGCAAGAAGGAGCTTTTCACCGCCGTCCAAGTCGCCTTAGTCGGAACGTCTGGAAGGAGGCGGAGCCCGTGTGACCGCGGCGCCCTCCAGTGGCCAGGGCTTGGCACAGAGACGCACAACACATCGCACACATTAGGGGGAGGAGGTGGTGATCACAAGTAAGATGATGGATGATGGATGATGGATGGATGATGGATGGATGATGATGGATGATGGATGTGGCGTTGAAAGATGGCGTAGGCGGACGTACGAGCCACAGACGATGACGACACGCTGATGATGCAAAAGAGGCGGAGCTGCTGCGTGGGAAGGCCAATCAACTACCAGCGGCTGTTTGTTTGTTTGTTTGTTTGTTTGTTTCCTTTAGGATGAAGTTTAACGGGAAGAGGAGGCCGTCTGTGTTCCGAGCACAGACTCGCTCTCTCTCTTTTTTTTTTTTTTTATCTCCCCCTCCTGGTTTCACAGTGAGCGGACAGACTGAAAGTGGCGGAGGAGGGAGGGACGAGGAGGAAGAGGAAGAGGAAGAGGAAGAGGAAGAGGAAGAGGAGGAGGAGGAGGAAGAGGAGGAGGAGTGTAAACATTGGCCGCAGCTGCTCTGGAATGGAGGCGGGAGGCCGTGGATGAGACTCACACTGCTGCATGCAAGGCTGAGTGAAGAACAATACTGATATGTCCAAATCTTCCCCTCCCTCCCTCCCTCTCTCTCCCTCTCTTCTTCTCTTTGTCGGCCGCCGCCGTCTCCTCCTCGTTCTCGGCTAAAAGCTAAATTCAAAAACGATTTGGTCCTCAAAGATGGCGATGAGCAGCATGATGCCGAAGCCGGTCAGCATCCCCAGGTTCTGCAGGACAAAGTGTCCCACCTGGCAGCGCTTGTGGTCCTCGCTGTCGCCGTGGAGCATTTCTGGCAGCTGCGGGAGACACGGAGAGAGGAGACCGTCCCCAATCACAAACAAGCGGTGTGGTTTCCACCCCCCAGGAGCGACGATCAGTCTCGAAGGCTCCGCCCACCCACAAGGAAACGCTCAGTCCCGCTAAGCTAGTCGGCTCTTCTGTTGTTTTTCTACACTTTGCAACCGTGTCAATTTTCATCAGATGAAAACATTCATGCAGGAAGTCAGGCACTGGAAACTAGCAGTGGATCCGGTCAGCGTTCATTATACCATTGGTTACTATGGGCTGTATTCACTCAGAATGCTAACAGCTACCAGAGTGAGCGATGGTCCGCCGGCTACCTGGCCTTCATTCATTCACGTGTCGATTTCACGTTGATTTAACAGGGACAAACGCATACATGTTTGCGGTCAAGAACGGTTGCTATATTTTCCTCTTCGGTCCACTCTAAAGGGCGAGGGGGCGGAGCTCAACTCACCATGTCGACCAGCGCCACGTAGAGGAACATGCCGGCGGTGGTGGCGAAGATCCAGCTGGTGACGTTGTGCGTGTACTGGCCCACCGCCGTGCCGATTATCATGCCCACGTAGGCCATGAGCGCCGACAGCAGGTTGTAGATGATGGCCTGCTTCACCGACATGCCGGCCTTCAGCAGCACCGCAAAGTCTCCTGGAGGGAGAGAGAGGGAGGGAGAGAGAGAGGGGGGGGGAGGGAGAGAGAGAGAGAGGGAGGGAGAGAGAGAGAGAGATAGTTAAACCTCTTTGCAGGCTTCCAACAGGCTTCTTACTCCTGACGAGAGCTCGTATACGTCGCCCGTCGTCGTTCCTGAAAAGCTGAAAAGGAGAAGAGAAGAAGCGACGAGGTGTCGACGCGTCCAATCCGTGTTTACTTCTCCGCCCCTGGATGTGTGAAAAGCTCCGGGTGGGGCGCAGCTCGACGCGGCTGCGGCGCCCCGATCTGTCGCTTTCAACTCCAAAGTCCCGACTCTTTTTACCGAGAGCAACTTTTTCAAAGCGTCTCACCCCCCCCCCCCCCGCCTGCTGACGGTCTTCAAGCAGGAGGTGCAAAAAAACAAAACAAAAAAAAAACCCTAACTTTCCAAGGAAAAGTCTCTTTGACTCTCCTGCTTCCCGCCCGGCTGCTGATTACGCATGCATGCCGCGGCCTCTGTAACCTCTTCAATCACGGCTGGCTGGGGCCAAGCACGAGCCCAGGCCTCCTCAGCAGAAAAGCCCCGGATTTGGGAGAGGGATAGAGAGAGGGAGACAGAGGGAGAGAGAGAGAGATACAGAGGGAGAGAGAGAGAGATACAGAGGGAGAGAGAGAGAGAGAGATATACAAAGAGAGGGAGCGAGAGGGAGAGAGAGAGGGAGAGGGAGAGAAAGAGAGGGAGAGAGAGAGAAAGAGAGAGGGAGAGAAAGAGAGAGAAAGAGTGAGAGAGAGGGAGAGAGAGCGGCAGACCCACATTTCTTTCAACCAGCGACCTGCTTTCCTCACTAATTTCCACAGCGACTATATTAACGTTCCAGTCTCAGCCGTCAATCAAAAAAGCCAGAGGAGCCGCAAGCGGAAGTTGCGAGCACACACACACACACACACACACACACACACACACACACACACACACACACACACACACACACACACACACACACACACACACACACCTCTCCTCAATGCGCCCCCCCCCCCCCACTCCTCTTCAACGCACTGAGGAGTTTCCTGCTTCCTTTTGCTGCATCCGAACCCTTCAGAGGCTCCGACACGCCTGCCACCGCCTCATCTACCGCAATTAACACAGCCGTCACCGCCAATTAGCTTCACTCTGGGTGGTTAAAGAACCCTTCTCATCATCATCGTCATCATCATCGTCGTCGTCGTCGTCTTTGCCACCCAGCTGCCAGGCGCAGGCGTCGCTTTTAGCTCTTTTTTTTTTTTTGTTGTTGCTTTTCGCGCTCCAGAGGAGCCGAGAGGTGCACTCGTCAAACCGCCGACTTTGTCTGACAAGCAGCCCTACAGGGCTGAAGGCGCGACTGCAAGTGCTCCTCAGGAAGAAGGGAAAAAAAAAAAAAAAAAAAAAAAGTACGAGGACGAGGAAACAAAACCGGGCGCCGGATCAACAGGAAATGTGAAATTGCGCGGCAGAGGAGGATCTCTGGAGTCTTCCGCTGTGGTTAACCATCTGGAAATGAGAGCAGCGCCGAGTAAAAATAGCAGCAAAGGGACGGAAACGTTGGAGCGGAATCAGATTTCGTTCCTGGAGTCTCACTGATGCCCCGCAACAGACAAATGTTGAAACAAGGCAGACTTTCTCTCTCCTGCAGCGGCGCTTAAACGGAACATTTCCACCTGTAACGACTTTTGACAGGTTCTTTTTTGTTTTTTTCTCCGCCTTCCCACTCCTGCTCCTTAAAAAATAAATAAATAAATAAATAAACGAGAATAACAACAGTAGCAGCAGCAGCAGCAGCCGGGGCCGCCGGCAGTCAACACTGATGCACTGATGCATGCAGGGACATGGCGATGATCACTGGCTGGCTCACACAACTCTGGTGCTAATTCACCTGGAGCTCAAACAACAAGGCCACAGGAAGGACGGAAAAAAAAAAAAAAAAAAAACGGCAACGGTGACAGAGCATCGTTAGTCGTGATCTGCGGCGGCGGCAGCGGCAGCGACGGACGGGTCCTAGCGTCTGCCGGCACTCGCCGGCCCAATCTCCCACTTGTCACAAACAAACAGGTGGAGGAGCAGCGGTGGCCAAGACTCAGTCAAAGCCAATCAGAAGCCTCGAGGAGGGGAGGCTGCTGCTGCTACTACTGCTGCTGCTACTACTGCTGCTGCTGCTACTACTGCTGCTGCTACTACTGCTACTGCTGCTGCTGCTACTACTGCTGCTGTGGCTGCTGCTACTACTGCTGCTGTGGCTGCTGCTACTACTGCTGATGCTACTACTGCTGCTGCTACTACTGCTGCTGCTGCTACTGCTGCTGCTGCTACTACTGCTACTACTGCTACTGCTGCTGCTGCTACTACTGCTGCTGCGGCTGCTGCTACTACTGCTGCTGCTGCTACTACTGCTGATGCTACTACTGCTGATGCTACTGCTGCTGCTGCTACTACTGCTGCTGCTACTGCTGCTACTGCTGCTGCTGCTGCTGCTACTGCTGCTACCGCTGCTGCTACTGTTGCTGCCACCGCTGCTCTTTTTGAGCACAACTGAATTCAAGTTTGTGTGACTGATGAGACAAAAGACACTCGTCTGTTGAGGAGCAGCAAGAGCAGGAGGAGGAGGAGCGAGGGGAAGAGGAGGAGGAGGAGCAGGAGAAGAAAATAGAGTAAGAGGAAGAGAAGAAGAAAGAGGAGAGGGAGGAGGACAAAGAGGAGGAGGTTAAGGAATCCCCTGAGGTGGAAAGGGAAGAGGAGGAGAAGGAGGATAAGAAAGGGGGGGTGAAGGAACAGGGTGAGGAGAAGGGGGGAAAGGAAGAGGAGGAACAGGAGCAAGAGGAGGAGCAGGAGGAGGGAAGTGGAGCAATGAGAGGGGAGGGATTTTCATATTTTATTTTCAAGTCTCGAGGGGGAAGAAGAAAATGAAAAGTTTTGGCCCGGCTGAGAGGAAGAGGAAGTCAGTCAGACGCCTCGTCCCGTCATCAAACACCAAGACACGGCGGCTCTGGTGGCTCTGAGACACACTGAGTGTGTCTGCAGCAGGTGTGTGTTGTCACTCACCCAGCTCGTGAGGTAATTCGTGGCAGAACACGGCCACCGAGGTGCTGATGCCGCCCGTCAGGTTGGCGCTGAAGGCGGCGCCTGCGGTGGAGAGAGGGAGGGGGCGGAGTTTAGTTTCTGCCTGTCAGGACGCTGCAGAGAGTGACTCAGCGTTGACCTTTAAACCACAGCGGTCGTTTCTGAGTCGGCTGAACCACAATGACCAAAGAACACAGAGTGACTGAAAATATTTGTGTATTTTTTTTTTCCCCCTTTCTTAACACTGCTGTGCTTCCTATATCTATAATATTGTACATTCTACACACTGCCTCGCAGAGGGGGTTTTACAATAACAGTGAAAAAAAATAGTTGTGTGTTGGATCATTCTCAGCAGGAGGTTCCACAAGTCTCCACGTTCTCTGATGTGCTACACAAAACCTGACTGTGCGGGAAAAAAATACACTTTGGCAAAAATACTTGAATACTTGAATGGGAGGATGGATGGATGGAAGAATGGAAGGATGGATGGATGGATGAATGGATGGGTGGAAGGATGGTTGAATGGATGAAAGAATGGATGGAAGGATGGATGGATGGATGGAAGGATGGATGGAAGGATGGATGGATGGATGGATGGAAGGATGAATGGAAGGATGGATGGATGGATGGGTGGAAGGATGGTTGAATGGATGAAAGAATGGATGGATGGATGGATGGATGGATGGATGGATGAATGGAAGGATGGATGGATGGATGGGTGGAAGGATGGTTGAATGGATGAAAGAATGGATGGAAGGATGGATGGATGGAAGGATGGATGGATGGATGGATGGATGGATGAGGCTCTCACCGATGGCCATGCCGTCGCTGAAGTTGTGCATGCCGTCGCCCATGATGACCATCCAGGCGATGCTGGCGATGCCGGCGTCCTTCATCTCCTGGTCCGAGTGGCAGTTGCCGCCGTGCGAGTGTCCGTGGCCGTGCTGCTTGCGTCCTCCGCCCGGCGACTGATGATGATGATGATGATGATGATGATGGTGGTGCCCCTCCTCTTCCTCCTGCGCCCGGGCCTTGACGGGCGAGTCGGGCGTCTCCAGCTTGCTGAGCTGCGTGTCGTTGTGGCCGTTGTCGCAGGAGGCGCCGCCGCCGTAGGTGTCTGACCAGAGGAGGGGGAGGAGGGGGAGGAGGGGTCGATGAGGAGGAAGGAAGCAGTCAATGAATAAAGGAAGACGGTGACTTTGCCGCCTCTCACCGTCAGTCAGCGGCTTGAGGTGCAGCCACTCTGCGTCCGAGCGGCGGTTCAGCTTGTGATCCGACAGCTTGCGGCCGACCTTGCCCTCCATGCTGGCTTTCTTCCTGCCCTGTCAGACGAAAACAACAACAACAACAACAACGATGTGTTCATGTCCGTGTATCATTCATGCAATCCTTTCTTCAGAATAAAACCAGAACCAGAAAAAAAACGGAGAACAAATCGTTTTTTCCAGTTCCCAATTTTGCGTTCAACTTGAAAATGGACAAAACTGATGACAGGCGATCGCCCAATTTGGATACTTTGACTTGAGGCAAGGGGTTTGACCCAGAAGTTTTCCCCTAGATCTGCATGACAGCATTTTTTTATATGCACGTGAGAGAGAGCAGCAGGTGGTCTGATAAGCACAAGAAGCAGCAGGAAACCAAAAAGGAGGTGCAGAAGCGTCTCCGGCTCCGTCCGTCCGGCCCGCTCTCACCTCGTGGTCTTTGTAGTGCTTGAACATGCCGATGCAGTGCTCGATGATGAAGAGCAGGTAGATGCCGGCCAGGGCGGTCAGGCCCTTCCACACGCCGTCGAAGGCCGTGGCCAGGTCGCCGCTGTGGCTCGACGCGCCCTCGCTGTGGTCGTGGTGGCCCTGAGACTGCAGCCGGCAGGAGGAAGAGGAGGAAGAGGAGTTCAGTGAGTCAGTGCACAGTCTTACCGAGGAGGAGGAGGAGGAGGAGGAGGTGTAGATCAGCTTTTCTCAACTGGTGGCGTGTTGAGATTATTTTCTGATGTCCTCTAATTTCACTGATGGTGCACGAGTTGAGTCCCAGGAAGACGACGCAACAAAAAGCCAAAGACCCTCAAAAATAAAACTGCACGAACGAACTCACGTGAGGCAGCAGGTGAAGGAGGGCGTCGCCGCTGAGCGTGCCCACCGCCAGGGCCACCAGGAACGTGAGCAGGAACTTGAAGCAGGACTGCCTGAGGATGGGGACGAGCACCACGCCCAGCAGCGACAGCAGGCTGATGATGGTGATGGACACAAAGCCCGACAGCCACACAATCACTGGGAGAGGAAAAGAAAAAGAGGACGACGACGACTTTCAGATGTTTTTTTTCCTTCAAGTCTGATAGAAATCTTTGCAAATTCCCAGAATTCATTTCAATCATCGCTGCGGAGAAACTGAAAGGCGATTGGTCGTTCCTCGGACATTCCTTCAATGCCGGTTCCAAAACAGCGAGGGTTTTTTTTTTCTACTTGTATCCAGCAGGGGGCAGTAATGAATTGATTTAATCAGAGGAATTGTATTTTTTTTTTTCCAACTGCATTTCAAACAAGGATTTAATTTGTAGCAGCGACATGCAGAACAGGTTTCACTTGAACACGTTTTGTTCAGTTTCACAACCACAGTGTACAGAAAGACAAACAACAATGACAGCAATAAGTGACGCTGGGTCTATTCAGTGGGAGGGTGGGACATTTATAGTGCAAGTGAATTGTTTAAAAAGCACATTTGATTGTTTTTTTGGAATTCTGAGGAGTTCTGATCCATCTTGATATCTTCGACACGTGGCCCCTTTGTCTACGGCTGCGTTACAGCATTGCTGCCATCTAGTGCAGCAGCCCTTTATCTCTGCAAAAGATGAAGCTCTTTTAATTATGGAAGACGCACTTCAACATAGATCCCCAAAACCTCATTTCTGTGGAACAAAAGGCCGGACGGTGGTGTCTGACCGCTGGCCGACGTGTGGTGCGACAACCCGACAGCACCGATAAGGCTGCAGAAAAAAAAAAAAAAAAAAAAAAAGAGCCAGAGATGAGTTCAACCCGGGGGGGGGGGGGGGGGGGGGGGGTAGTGACTAATGACGGTAAACACACTGCCTCTCCTGGTCTAATCAGCCCCAGGTGGCACCCATCTCCCGAGGAGACAGTGCAGAAACATGTCGGGGGCTTGATGGAGTGGTCTTCAGAGACTCTGAATCAAGCTGTTACTGTCCCATTAACCAGCTGCAGGATTAAAAAAAAAAAAAAAAGAAAAAAGAAAAGACTGAGAAAACAGGAGGCTGCAGTTCCACAGGGGAGAAATACTTTAAGTCAAGAGAAGAGGCAGAGCCTGATGCTCCAGTGCTGATTACTTCACCACTCGTCATTATTAGTTTGATAGAAACTTGCCAAACAACACACACACACACACACACACACACACACACACACACACACACACACACACACACACACACACACACACACACACACACACACACACACACACACACACACACAACCCTCTGAGCCATTTGGCACTTTGGCGGTGCTGATCCCTGCAGTCTGGAGGTGATGACATCACAATATAAACAGACAGCACGGCTGAACAAGGTCAAAGTAAAATGTCAAACCGGACAAACTTGTGCTCCAGTTTGGGACCCTACTGGTTTCACTTCCACTCGACGGGTCGATGGTTTCACACTGGCCACTTGTGACTCGCTCAGGAAATCCAAACAGCCACAGCGGGGGAACTCTCGGGTTCAACTTGTTTTTCCAGGTCACCGACGAGCGACGACGCGGCAACCCGACGGCGAGCTCGCCAAGTTTGGAGATGAGTCGACAAAATGCGGTTAACCAGAATGAGGTGAACTCAGAACAACTTCAGATGAGCTCTGAAGCTGTGAGGATGGGAGGACAAAAGGCGCAGCACGATCTGCGAGACGAGCCCGGGACTCGGGGGACTCGCTTAGGTCCCCTAGTGGAGGTGCAGTGTAACATGCGGCCATGATATGAACTTATGTCACTTCTAACCTCTTTTTTTCATCGATGTTTAGTGTTTTATTTTTTATTTTTTAATAAATCACTGCCTTTCTTCCAGTGTGCAAAACTGAGGTCAAAGGTGCCTTTCGCTGATTGATTTTCTATCGGCTGAGGGAGCGGAATGATGCGTAACTCCTCAGGGGAAGGACGGCAGGGGGGCGACTGTACATCCGTAACACCCCTGCAGCTCATCCCCCTCTCCGTCTCATTATTCTCAGACGGTCTTTTCTTTTTTCCATCTGTTCCTCTAGCATGTGTAGGTGCGAGACGGGGAGGACAAAGGGAGTGGTGGTGGTGGTGGAGGTGGGGAAGGGACAGTGGGAGATAAGAAGAAGAAGACCCACTGCTCTATGTCTTCTCTCCAATTACACGTCCCCCTGCGAGCCGTGGCTCAGAGAAATGGCCTGTGGTGTCGCTGGGGTTCTCTCTAATTGGCACAGCGCAAAAAGAGAGAGAAAGAGAGAGGGGGAGAGACAGAGAGGGAGAGAGAGAGAGTGAGGGATGGCAGGGGAGAGAAAGCCACCGCAAACTTGCACCGTTCCCCCGTGGACGCTGGCGGGAGGTAAATGAGAGGTAGCACGGCGGCGGCGGCCGCCTCTGGTTTGCGTCATCACTGATGACCTGGCAGCGCCGCCATTTATTTCTGTATTTCTTCCACTAATGAGGAGCCTCCGACTTCATCCCACTGTCGTTTCTGCTTCATTAGCATTTTTACGAGCGCTGCCCACCTGTGGCTGCCGGGCCGCACGCCGGTCATGTGACGGTGGTGCCTGCAGAGGGTGTGTGTGTGTGTGTGTGTGTGTGTGTGTGTTAGTGAGAGAGTTTAACTATTAAAGATTGAAGAGGGCACATGGTTTAGGAAGCGTACGCTGACCTTTCCAGCTCTTTAACGAGTCTGTTTAGTGAGAGTAAGGCTGGTTTTATGAGGTCTGAACAGATAAAACTAGGAAGTCATTTATTTATTTATCTATTACCCAAAACAAACGTAATGTCGTTCAAAATTCATTTATCAAATCTGGAAATGCCTGTAATAGGTCCCCCTTTAAATCCTGGAGAATCTTAGAAAACATTTCTTTTTTTTTTTTTTTAACATGGGATTTAAACAGGAAGATTGGCCGTTTACAGTCCTGCAGCCTTGAGGTCATTAATTCATTGAATTCAAAGAGGAAATAGTGACGTGTGTTGCTTTATATTTAGACAGAACACAAGTGCACACAGTGGAAACAGACTTTAAACTGTTCCTTTCTGAACCACACACTGCACTCACATTAACAACATGTTATCCATTAACCAAAACACTTTGATTTTATGATTTGCATTCTCAACGACAGAGGGGGGAAAAAAAAAAAACAACCAACCAAACAAAACGTGACGCCGGCTTCACACCAACCTTTACACTTAATAGCTGATCTCTCAGCCCCTCGTGTGCCTCTTCCTCTACGAGTGTAATCACTCCAGGCGATCTGGAGAACAAACGGAAGGAAGAGCCGCTCGCAGGAAGCCCGAAAATGCAAAGTGAAGCAGAACCTCTTTGTTTTTTTCTGCAATTGTGTTTGCTTTCATGGCGGCTGGCAATGAAGCCCAGAGAGCAGCTGAAGCAGAAATCAGCGGCGCTGAGGCAAAGCGGGACGAGCCGGGCAACCTCCACTGAAATGCAGGGTCGATCAGACTGAGCTGCATGTGATGTTCTAGTCAAGGCTGTCACACATTAAACATATTGACTTCAGCCAAGTGATCCACACACACACACACACACACACACACACACACACACACACACACACACACACACACACACACACACACACACACACACACACACACACACAGGAGTGACTACAGCCACAGAAGAGTCTCACTAAAATAAATATATATATGAAAGTGCTGAAGAAGAAGAAGAAGAAGAAGTAGAAGAAGAAGAAGAAGGCGAAGAAGAGGAAATCACTCGGGGTTTATGCAAGAAAAAAAAAAAAAAATCTATGAAAGCGTTGCCAATAAAATGTCTTAAAAAAACCCCACCACATTTGCTCATTTTTTTTCTGCCCCATCAGATATAGGACGCCTGGCAAAAAAGGCACAAACCCTGAGCTTTGCTGCCATTCATGGAGCGGATGAAAGTTCCGATTCAAGTGTTGGGAGGGGGGGGGGGTGAATGCTGAATTGAGTGCCCGGCGGTGGACGACCCTTCCTTGCGGCTGGAGGCAGAGGCACTGACCATCACAGGCCCCTTCTCATAATCTGAGATCAAAGTTTCTATCAGTGCACTCTGCTCCGACAATCAGCCTCCATCTGATGAGTGCATTCATCGCTCGTGATTATCAAACAATGGCTTTTTTTTTTTTTTATTATTTGCAGGGCCCGGAAATGTAAATTGCGCCACAGGGATATAATTAACCCGACTCTTGCTCCGCTGATCAGTGGCCACAAATCAGAGCTGATTTCACTCCACGGTTCCGCGTTAGTCTGAAAGGTCGTGGCGACGCTGGGAAAGCCACGTCAAAGCGGCGAGCGCAAGTCTCGCAACAAAATGAGAGCCGTGTTTTGTTTTGCGGCTTACAATTGAGATCGCGATTCGTTAGTTATCACAATAAATACACGACAAAAGGGAACATGACAAAAATATACAAGTGCGACTCTATAGTTCTGCGCATGCACAGCGGTTCATTTCATTTTGGGGTGGCGTGTGTTGGGTTAGTTGCAGTTTAAAAACACTGACGCCTGCCGGTTTTCCACCGCCGTGCATCACATGGCACACTGTTAAGTTGCCATTTGTTGAGGAAAAAAAGTAGGAGTGTTTTCACGCAGCCGATGCCGCGCATGAAAACATGTCAGAGTCGTCCTCATTCACGAATGTGAGTCTGATAAGAGGCACGAATGGAGCTCTTTAGATTCTAACACGAGGAGTCGTGCAGCCCGAGCAGAGGGACACGCCCACCGACTGTGTCCCCTTCTGGACGGTGAGCAGCTGCGACTGCACCTGGCTGGGCTTTAGGACCAGGCAGCTGCCAAGGCTCCTCCTGCTAGACTGCACACACACATCTACCCACTTCCACTCTGAATGGGAAACGGGTTGCAAACCTGAGTGAGGAAACGTTTTTGGAAGAATCTCATCGTTCCTCAGCGGCTTCTCACAGTCAGAACACACACACACACACACACACACACACACACACACACACACACACACACACACACACACACACACACACACACACACACACACACACACACACACACACACACACACACACACACACACACACACTCTTACTGGGGCTGTGAGGCTGCAACTTGTCCTTCTCCATGTCCATCTGGTGGTAGTGGCGGATGCAGACGCGGCTGTCGATCTGGTAGAGCAGCGCCGGACACAGGTAGATGAACTGGTTGGGCGAGATGAGCGCGTCGGGACTGAGGCCGTGGTGAGAGAGCAGCTCGGTCAGGTTCAGGCACTGGAAGGGAGAAACGGAAGATCCGGTCTTCAGACCACACGCTTGCTTTGAGAATGTTTTTTTTTTTTTTTTCTTTTTGTCCTGGTTGTTATGAAGATAGAAACTTCATTTCATTACCTTAAATTGAAATGTAAATATTTTTCTCCACCTTCATAACAACCAGGTACCGGAGTTGAGCGAAGACGAAAGTTTCTTTCATCGAAACTTTCTTTTCTCTCTAAACCACAGTCAGCGAGTCACTGAGGTTTCCTTCTCACGTGACAGGATGTTTACCTCAAAAACTGATCAGAAAAACAGTGGGCGGAGCTTAAACCCACCTCCTCGTGCTGGTGCGACATTCCTCCTGGATGCCCCAACACGTCACTTGGGGCCAGAGTCGGTGTGACGGCCCCTCTCACCGCCTCCCTCCTGTCTCTGAGGGCGGCGCCGTGCTCCTGGTCCAGTGGCAGCGCTGTGGGAGAGAGGGTGGTCCCGCGCCGCTTCCTCTGACCTCTGACCCGCTCCGACTTCCGCTGCTTCCTGGGCGGAGTTGCTGCTGCTGCTGCTGCTGCTGTGGGGGCGGGCAAGGACGACGGCAGCTCCAAGTGGGTTGGCCCATCGCCGTGGACGTCGTCGTGTTGGTGCTCGCTGCTGCTGTTGTGGTCGTGGTGATCGTGTGGAGGCGGAGCCTGCTTGTGCTCTGACTCGTGGCCGTGCGTGTCCTGCACGTGCGCTCCGTCGCCGGCCTCTCCCCGGCCGTCGTCGTAACCGTGTTTCTCATCGTGTCCGTGAGCGTCGTGGTCCTGATCCAGTTTGTGGTCGTGACCTGCAGCCGGACTGGCGCCGATGCTCTGCCTGCTGCAGGCGGTGGGAGATTGGTCTTTGTACGGGGGCTGAGCGCCGGGCTTGTGGTGTGCATGGCCGTGCTCGTGCTCGTGCTCGTGCTCATGGTTGTGGTCCTCCTTGCTGGACGAGTGGGAGTGAAGGCCCTCCTTCACCTCCAGCAGGTCCAGGTGAGCGACGTGGTCGTGGCCCAGGTCCTCGTGGTCCACATCCACCGTCTTCACCGTGCCCAAGCCCAGGCTGGACAGGAGATTCTGGAAGCCCTGGTAGTCCAGCAGGCCTCTCTCGCCGTAGCGGCTGAACAGCTGCTGGATGTAGTACTGCTGCTCCTCCTCCGGGGAGTGCTCGTGAGAGCCCTCCGACTCGGGCGGAGCGCTCGCCCCTCGGACGTAAGGCGCTTGGGAGATCTGCAGGTCGCTGTGGTTGTGGCCGTGGTGGGCGTGGCTGTGGTTGACGTGGTGGTGGTGGTGGTGGCCGTCGTGCTCGTGGCCGTCGTGCTGGTGGCCGTGCCCCTGCCCATAGCAGTGGGTGCACTGATGGAAGAGGAAGGTGAGCACGCACAGGAAGCAGAACTTGGTGTGCAGCAGGACTCTCATCGTCCTCTCACTTCTGGTGCCCTGCAGCAGCAGAATCAACACAAACAGAGACGCAATCAACGCAAATAAGCTGCTGTAATTTCTTGATGGGGCTCTGTGTGTGTGTGTGTGTGTGTGTGTGTGTGTGTGTGTGTGTGTGTGTAGGCTGCCCAATGCAGCATCCTGACCATTTCATTTGGGCTGTATTCTCACAGTGAGCATATTTCATTTTGATTGGACAAAAAAAAACAAAGGCAAAAAGCAGTTACGATGCTTTCAGAAAAGCATCTCTGATGTTTATTTCATCATGGCTAGATTATAATTATGGGCAAAAATCCCACAGAAGGGAAAAACTGCAGCTGGCAAGCGGCAACATTCACGTCCCACTGCAGCGTGTGAAGCCGTCAAAGACGTTTGAAGTTTGCTTTATGACGGCCGCGTGTTCCAAATACTTAAATCCGGACGGCGGCGGCGGCGTGAACCTTTTTCAACAGCGCCATTATCAAATCACCTCGGTGAGATTAAACTGAGTCAACATCATCACGGAGTGATAAAGAAAAGGTTTGTCTGATAAATGGAACGGTGCGTTCTGAGATAGGCGCCTTTAAAATTGCTAATGCACTCCGAGTCAAGGGAGGCAGAGAGGAGAAAACGCAGCTTTCCGCGCAAGTTTCCATCAGCGTTGCCTTTGCAACAACACACCAATCTCCAGGACTCACTAGCGGTCAAAGGTTTGCAATCGCAAACCTTTTCTTTCATTGTCGTGACTACTGACAGCGCAGTTTCTCACTGAAGGCATCAAAACTACCGTACGTATCAACACCGATGGAATTACGGAGGAAACCATTAAAGTGTAAAATAACCCAAACAGCTTTTATATTGAAATTCTGCAAAATAGCCACCTTTCATAAAAAGCATATCTAGGGTTACTGAATGTGTTTTTCTTTGCTGCATAATTACTTTAGCTTTTTCATTTAATTGACGTCTTCAGTATCTATCTGCAGTGAAGTTGTAAGGATGAAATAAACAAATAAATAAATAAATAAATAAATAAATGTATGAGAAGTTGTGTGCAAACATTTGGCTGGTAGTGTAGGTTTACCAAAACTCCTCAAAATCAAATTAAAAATTACAAGACTACGAATCGCAAACTTCAGACATAAATGCCCCCCCCCCCCAAAAAAAAAGCCCCCCAGAGCTGCTACCTGCTCGACCCAGGCAGAACCGATGTAATCAGGGAGCCTGGCAGACAAACAACAACATCTCTCATGAGCTTTGTGCAACAAATAGGCTGTTCAGAAAGAAAGAGAAAAAAAAAGAAGAAGAAGAAAGGCCCGCAGCAGTAATATCATCTCAGTCAAATGATCCTCATAAGGTCTGTTGTAAAGCCTGTGGGTGGCTGATGGGCTCTGAGTGGGAACAGGGCGATGGGTGCAGGGCCAGTCAGTGAGAGATACGAGATAATGGAGAGACGGCCAACACCAGCTGCAGAGGTCTTTGGCAGGCAGCTTGTTAGCCTTGTGAGTTCAGACTCGATGTACAAGCGAGCGCATCATGAGGGAATGTGTTGTGTGTTCTGTGTCGTGCAGGCCGGAGATACTCGGTTGCATTTTTTTATTTTTTTTTTTCCCTCAAACAAAAAACAAAAGGCAAAAAACAAAAAGCAACGCGGGGGCGATGGACCCTCTGCACTATGATGGAGGCCAGTGGCGGCAGATTTCTTCTCACTAAGGGCTTGTTGAAGCAACAACAACAACAACAACAACGACAAAACAAAAAGCACAACGGAACAAGATGTATTTCTCTCTGAGTTCACTAAAAGGGGGGAGGGGGGGATCTATATCAAGCAAGACCTGAGAGCAGAACACAGCGCTGATGTACTGTGATGGACTCCTGCACTTGAGCTTCTGTTAAAGCACAAAGAAAAAGTCTTCAAAAGTTCAGCCATCAATACGACAACTTTGAATGCTGACACGAGACTCAAACATGACTGAGAAGAGTTTATGGTCTCCAGTTAAAGTCTTCCTTCTTCCTCCTTTATGTGTGTGCAGATCGGCTGCTTCACTTTGTTACTTGTGGTATTAACTGCAAGGTCTCTGAGGTGCTTCTGTATGAGCGTTTGGAAAGAAAACCAATGTTGGAAAAATAAATTGCTGCATTAGAAATAAAAGCATTGCCAACTCGATCACAAGAGAGGGTTTTTTTTTTCATTTGATCAAACTCAGGCTTCACGTGGAAACGGCATTCAAAGCCTTAATCACTGTGCAGATTAAATCAAACGCTCATCAGCGGCGCAGACTTGAATTACACACACGCACATATGGGCACAAGGAGTTAGAGAAATGTGAATCCGTCAGGTAAAATACAGACAACAAGCTCAGCGTAGGAGCCAGAGAAGCAACAAATACTGAACTTCGGTACCGAGTTAAGCAGCCAATAAAACGCAGACTGAAGGTCAAGATCCTCGTGGAGGCAGAAAACAACTCAAAACCTCAAAATCTCGAGAGCAGAAACGGGGAATCGAGTGCTCACCATGGATGCTGGCTTACCGCCGCGTGCCCTTCCAACAGCCCACAGGGAGAGAGCGTGAAATGTAGTTTGGCCCGGCAATGACGGGCGCTGCGACTGCTTGGCTGCCAAAAACGTGCTTCCAAGGCCGACTTCACGCCGGCTGACAAGGCAGTGTTTATAAACATGAGGCAGCAGTGACCTATGAACCCTGCAGCAGATAGGCTGTGGCAAAGGTTGGGCCTACTTAGCAGAACACACCCTCTCTTCTCCACGAGACCGGAACAACAGGCGGCTGTGTTCTCCTGACTGCAGCCTGTGTTGGTTGCTGTATTTTCTTTTCTTTTCTTTTTTCTTTTGAAGAGAATTCAATGCGACGGACTAATAGTGCATAACACAAACTTACAACATACATTATAAGCGTGACACAAGCGGCGCAATCCATTAGAGATTTGTGCTGTTGATGTGAAATTCTGCTGCACTTTAAGAACATTTCAAGAAGTCTTGTGCACAGCAACAGACCAGGAAGGCACATCTCAAAATAAAAAGTCCAGCAGACTAATAAAGTGGTGCCATAGAATAACTAAATTAAATTAATCCAATGAGCATGTACAGATTGAGTCCACTTATTAAGTTTCTTTTTATTCATGAATCTGTGCCAACAAAGAAACAACAACAGAAAACAATGAGCATTTTTTTTCTCTGTATGTTGTTATTATAGGCTTATTTACTGATTTAAGTGATTGTGTCAATTAAATGCTTTGATACACTCAATGGAAATAATTGAATTAGGAGTCATTGCAGCTACGACGCAACTTAAAGGGAAATCTGACAGAAAAAAATTAAGTATTTAAAAAGAAAAAAAACTAATTGTAATGTTTACACACACTACTGACGCATGATCTCCTTAAAATTGACCCACTTAGTATTTTCCCCTGAAGTCGTGACCCTCTGAGCTGCTGACGTAATTATTAACTCCGTCAACACCCCCCCTCCCTCCCTCCCCCACCACTTTAAACTGCTAAAACGACAGTGGACTCACCAACATTTGTGCGCTTCTTCTGGGGCCTGGGCCTCGTCCTGCTGCTGCTGCTGCTGCTGCTGCTGCTACACTGGAGCAGGGTCTACAAACTCGTATGTAATGTGCACTGCCAGAGAGAGGAGAGAGAGGGACAGAGACAAGAGATCAGCGTGAAGATCTGGGCTCGTCCGTGATGAGTCCATCATCCCACAACAGGCGACGTCTTGATGATAGCGTTGACCGAGGCACTAATCATGTTGTCACACGGAGGTTGAGTAATGTGACAAAAGGCTTTGCTGAGGTGATAAGGGGATGGGGGGTGGCTGCCAATCAAGCTTTAATTGTTAGCTCATTAGCACAGCTGATAGGCGAACTCTGTGTTTAAAGAGCCTTGACTAAACATTTCGTCCGTTTACAACGTACAGCATCCGCGTGTCTCAGCGATCCATCGGTGGGACTTTGTGCAGGAAGTGAGCGGAGAGACAACGCTGGCGGCGACTTCAGTCACACTGACTCACCTGCAGCCTTCATGACTTCAGTGACACCAAGTATTTCAAACACACACACACACACTACCAGTCAAAAGTTTGGACACACCTCATGAAATTATTATTATTATTTTTTTTTTTCTCTTTCCAACGTTCTCCACCGTAGACAGATACAGACGACATCAACTATATGAGCAAGATAAATGTAATTATGCAGCAAAGACAAACGCCTTAAATAACTCTAAATATGCCTCTTATGAAAGGTGGCTATTTTGAAGAATTCAAATATAAAACCTGTTTGTGTTCACATGTAGTTTTGATGCCTTCAGTGAGAAACTGCAACGTCGACAGTCATGAGAATGAACGAAAAGACACTCAATGCATAGGGTGTGTCCACACGTTTGACTGGTAATCTACATCTTTTCACGTGATTAAATAGAGGGCACTTTTTCTGGTCATTGAAGAAGAAAAAAAAAAAATGTGTGAAGGAAAAACATGTGATGCAAACCAAAGTTAATCATTCACAATGAATGCAGCTGCGGCAGTCCACAGGTCCGAACAAAAACTTTTGGAGTGGAACTAGAAAAGACTGTCAAAGGACTTTTGCTGCACTTATATAAACCGTAGGAGGAAGAGAAACCTCGTGTTTGACATTTCTGAAACTTTTGTCTGTTTTTTTTTTTTTTTTTTCCACACAAAAAAAAAAAACACATACGTGTGTGTATGTTTTCCACATTCCTGACAACAGCAACCTCATTATTTCTTTGGGTGGAAGAAAAAAATAAAGGCTTGGCCTCTAAGCTGCTTCATATGATCATCACATGACCCTACACATTCTTCTCAAGTCCGGGGAGTGGTGAGTCCGGGGGGTCGTTCAGTTCCAGCAAAAGCAACAGAAAAAAGGAGGAATGCTTTGAACGCTTGATGCTCACCACTAAATCTGACTATAGGTTTAAACAAAAGCAACACAAAATAATCTCTCTCTCTCTCTCTTTACCTAGTTAGATTAAAAGGCTTCAAGAGCCAAGTGGGGAGATTAGACTGAATGACACGAGAATGAAAGAGGTGGAAAAAAAAACGCCAAAAAACAGCAAAGTGTCCAAAGTGCAAAGAGAAGGCGGCAGCAGCCGTGCGGACACTGGGCTCACCGTGGACAGGCATCCTGCTGGGTCTGCTGGAGGAGTGGACAACAGTCACATCATCTCTCCACATTTAAGGAAGTGAAAAAAAAAACAAAAACCCACACAAAAACGAGATGAGGCAAGCATCTTCAGTCGACAGTCACCATGAGACACTTATTCGCTTGAGGGATGACACTGCAAGCTGTTCACGGCTTACTCTCAGTGTCTGTCGGTCGCCCGCCGCGAGGCCGCATGCTGAGACGTCACCGATGCCGGCAGACAGACAGACACCGAGGATCAAGCGTCCACTATGCAGGGTGCTCATTTGGACCCACGAGAGCAGCAATTCTCTGGTTAAGAGTGGCCGTGCTGTAGAATTAGTCACAGTTCTGTGGGTTTACTGGTGGAAAAAAAACTCCTGACTCAAGTAGTGGGGGAAATTCTGTGACGGCGCTCTGACGGAAACACGCGGTGTTTCAATCAACACAAATAGGTCAGTTCAACACGATGAGGACGTTCAACTCATGCTGAATATTCCCCCAACATACTTGTACAAGGTGGAATACGTGTGTTTTAAACAGTTAAGCTCTGATGCCAAGACGTCGTCGCATATCACTTTTTAGGATGGTGAAGGCAATGGCATCTCCCCACCTTTAGCTATAGACAAGTGATCTCTACACAACCTGAAGTCTCCTATTAAACGTGACACACACACAGTTTGCAATGAAATGCCCCTTCCCGCGCACACGACCAAACATGCTTGAAATCCACCCAGACGCGCTGACTGCTGAGGTGTGGCGTACACACTACAGCCACTGAGTCATTTTTGGTAATGCTGCTGCAGACAGAAAGCGCAATAAAAAAAAACAAAACAAAGAAACAAAAAAAAAAAGGCGGAAAAAAAAAATGCCTCCAGAGTTCAGTGTGACAATGCGCAGGTGTGCAACTGATGCTCTGTGGCCTGGAAACTTGCTCGTATCAAAGCAGTGAGAGACCGCAAGGCAAAAATGTGCAGGCAAGTCAACAGTAAACCATAGGTTGAATGATGCATTTAAAACAGAGAGAGAGAGAGGGAGAGGGAGAGAGAGAGACTGAGAGAGAGGGAGAGGGAGAGAGAGAGAGGGAGCGAGCGAGCCGCCTGACTTACCTCCTATCATATAAAAAGCCAGTCGAAGCTAAAACGTTCCCGGAGGCACTAAGTTAACAGGTTCAACACTTGGAGGCTTTGAAGGCCACACAATTGGCTAATTTGCAGAGGGAGGAGGGGAAGGATGAGGGTGGAGGGTGGAGGGGGAGTGGCGAGGGAGAGTGTGTGTGTGTGTGTGTGTGTGTGTGTGTGTGTGTGTGTGTGTGTATGTTTGAGCAGTCGGGGAGCCTTGAAGCGGATCAGCTACCTTAGAAACTACTGAGGGTCTTTTTTTTTCTTTAAATTGAACTCAAGTCGCCAAAATTGAGCAAAGTGTTGCTACTGGTTAAAATGGAGAGAGGTTGTGCATCTGTACATATACAGTCCTCTCTGTGACATCTAGCAGGGATACTTGTAGCTAATCAACCAACCAGCACTGATGTGCAGCAGTGGTGTGAGTCTCTCCAAGGAAGGCTCTCTCTTTACATTGTGCTCCACAGCAGAGTGGGACGTGTGTGTGTGTGTGTGTGTGTGTGTGTGTGTGTGTGTGTGTGTGTGTGTGAGTACTGAACTCGTACACAATGTGGACGGTACTCAGGCCAGATTGCACATCACAGTCAAGTGACTACTGCTGTTGCACTTCACATTATAACTGAGACCAGAAACATTTAAAAAAAAAAAAAAAAAAAGAGCAAAAAAAAGTTCTGCCTACCGAAACAAGTCTGGAGTGTGGGAATGGAGCCACACATGGAGCAGGCTGTTGATATTGTAAGCAATCAAGCAAATAGACAAGGCCAAAGGCAAAGCCGACGTTAACAAACCTCTTATTAGTGTCGTGCATCAACTGACACTGTTGTTGCTGAGGAAAAATAGCATCTACACACAACTGCTGCACATAAAAAAAAGGAAGAACCAAAGACTGTTCACCTCCCGAACCCCCACCACTAATCATGTGTGGTGGGGGGGGGGGGATCAATATCTGGGGCATAGTGGATGATTATCAGTTTAACACTGAAATAATTACTAATTACTTTTATTGTCAGTCCAATTAAAATACCAGACAGGTACACAGCAGAGAAGGAGATGTCGTTGTGACTGGTTCAGGCGGCTGCAAAACAACATGGTAACATTGAAAAAAAAAAGGCAATAAATTATAAAAAGAAAAATACAAATACTGATGAATTATTTTAGAAAAGAGGACAAATGCTGATTCATTATTAAGTTTTTATCAGCAGTGCAAATGAATGTATTATTGAATGAGGGTGTAGTTGGATGTCAGTTTGAAAAAAACAAAACAAAACAAAAACTATTTTGTTCGTCTACAGCACATCAGATACTTGACATCTTGGCTGCTGACGCCCAGTTAGTACAGCCTGACTGGGTGATGGTTGACCTGCTGACCAGCGACTTAGCAAAACATCAGACAACAAATACAGAAACTGCACTCAGAACAGTGACTTAAACACAAATATGAACTCATGATCCACTCGCTGAGCTCACAAGTATCTCATTGATACAAGGAAAACACTCTACATGTTTTTGTTTTTTTACGTCATCATTTGACCATGTGATTGTATCTCTATGTGCTGCAAAAACAAGTGTAAAGCTGTCAATAATGTGAAACGGGGCTGTATTCTTAAGGATCGTTTACCAAACTCTCAAGTCTGTACTAAAGTAACAAGCTTATGAGGACAATATGACCACTGAACCTTTTCCATGTTTCCAACATTGAGGCAGTGCATTATGGGCTCATTATCACACCAACAAGTTTACTGTATGGTGCAACGTCCTTTCTTTTCTCAGCTGCAAAGACATGAGAATCTGGGTTTACTCCAGTGGCCTGTGCATGTCCCAGATTATTGCATCACAGTTTGACATTGTTTCACATTTAACTTTACAGACCACAGAGAAGTTCCAGGCTTCCCGATTTGTTTGTGGCAGTTTCATTGTTCAACCACAATGTTCACTTTGCGAAGGAGGAATTAACTCTCAAATAATTGCACAAAAACAAATTGTGACTTGCTGAAAACACTGCTTCGCCGAACCGTTATGCCCTGCATCAACGCGTAAAAAAAAAAAAAACACCCCAAAACTATTGTGATTACTTCACGACTTGAATTGAGCAAACAATACTAAACTTTAAATAAAAATGCCATCACAACGTATTCAAATTGCACACCTGTCTTTATTTTTTAATCCCCACATTACGAAGCCAGTGACATATGGTGCGAACATGAATATTCACGAGGCAAGAAAGTGCACGTGTGCAAGAGCAAACACACCCTGTTTAGCACACTGTAAGGTATAATCACAACCTGCTGCCCACACATACACACAGAGAGAGAGAGACATCGGTGTTGCACTCAACTTCAAAAAACCTTTCAATTTTAACATTGTGAGACTAAAACACGTCATCGGCACAGCCCCGAGGAGCTTATACGCAGCACGTGGTTGGTATAAAGCAACGTGGACCAGCACAGCCTGCTTAGCCGGTCGAACGCGTACAGACGCCATAAACTATTAAATTCGCATCAATAAACGAGTCGAGGTGTTCAAAACCCAGCTAAAACCCTTCTAGGCTACTCGCTAGTCCGAAGAGAGCAACACGAGTGAGTGTTTTGGTTTTAAGTCGCCCCCCCCCGCCTCTCCCGCAAGCTTAATGCTAATGCTAGCGACAGACTGAAGGAAACAATTCGACGAGCTAAAGGCTAACGCTAGCGCCCGACTCGGCTGGAATTGAGCCACACGGTCGGCGCCGAGAGACAGCCATATATGTTAACTGCGTAGTCCCGAACAAACAAATGGTTCGCGACGGCGACGAACGGCGGCGAGCTCGTAATGACGAGCGCGGACAAGACAAACGCTTGCCCGGGTCCATGTTGTGGGAGTGAATGGTAACAAATGGGTTTTTATATCGTTACCTCACTCGAGTGCCGTGTGCATCCCTTCTCCGCTCGGTACCAAAAAAAAAAAAAAAAAGAAAACCTCTCCCGACGGAATGACGTCAACGTAGACAGGGCCGCTCATTTAGGTAGCGCGGCTGCGAACTTTACGTAGAGTGCCTCCGTGGGCACGCAGCGAGTCCGCGCAAACTGCGTAGTGCACTGAATGGAAGGGTGGACGCTTCTCTCCGTTGCATTGTGTCTGGGCTGCCTGCTGACCGGCAGCCGCGTGGAAGCAGAGGCGCAGGAAACGCGCCACACTCCATGTGATCTGACGTAAAGAATGTCAACATATGCCTCGTCGCAATTCACGCGAAGTTGTATTTTCGTTTTTTGTTTTTTTTTTTCAACCATTGCGGTTTGATGTGACGCATTATAATATAATAAAATAGAATATATAAAGAATTATATATGTATATGTGTTATATCTAGAGAGAGAGAGAGAGAGAGAGAGAGGAGGAGAAGCCTTTATTAAGCCCACAATGGGGAAATTTTATGATAGCAACACAATAGAAAATAATAGAGATTACATTGATTAAAAAGAAACAGGAACTAAAATAAAATGAAATTAAATAATTGAGAGAGATCTATATATGAATATATAGATCAATAGATCTATATATTTATATTTATGTTTCTTTTGGTTTTAATCTATGTACAGCACTTTGGTCAACTTTGTTGTTTTAAAATGTGCTTTATAAATAAAATTGAAATTGAATTGAATTGAATTGAATTGAATTGAAATTGAAATAGAAATATATAGTGTTATATATAAAACACCAAATGTGCAACACCAAACCAAATAACAAATACAAACACACCAACCCAAATACATATTTACATGTTTAACTTATAAAAACACAACATGATTACTCAATACTTTTAACATTTCATAGAAGCGGGTGTATCACGCAACTGCACCACCACTGCGCCACACTGTGTGATCATTGCATGATAGGACAGTTGTGCTCAAAAGTTGGACAGAAGGGGTGCAAAAAGACAGTCGAAACATTTGTACTGAAATCAGATCAGCAGAATGCATTTGTTTACAAAATACTCGTATGATTTTGTATGTTGTTTTTTTTTTACACAACAATTACTAGATTCCATACATTTGAAAATCACAACCTGCTTATATATAGCTATGAAAAATACAATCATGAAAATGCTTCTTTTTTTTTAGTATGTGTAAACACACTGTGTCAATGTTACACTTGAGCTTACTGCTTCATGCTTTATCGATTTTCCTCTGATGGACGATTCAAATTATATTTTCAGCCAGTCAATAATTTCATATCCATCCGCTCCAAGCCATCCATCAAGCCCCACACACGGGCCAATTTCACGCGTCATCCTATTACGCCGCAGGGCCGAGGCCACACTTTGGACCATTGACTTTCACTGTGCCTGTGTGTGTGTGTGTGTGTGTGTGTGTGTGTGTGTGTGTGTGTGTGTGTGCGCACACCACGGGGCAGGCTGTGCGCAGGTGAGCGCCAGGCGCTTTGATGCTCCGAGCCGGTGCACACCGGCCACTTTTGCTCTCCCTCCACCACCTGGGTCTATAAACTGTGGCTGCTTTCATGTTGGCCGCCTGCCCCGAACACAGAGAGAGAGATTAATATCAAGTGATTGGCAGCCGTGTTCTCGTTTAGCGCTCCTGTCACGGCGCCCCGGGGTGTCGTGAGTGCTGAAGCAGTAGTGGAAGTGCCATTGTGGCTTTTTTCCGCCGCGTCGTTTAGCCGGCGCCCCGCCCGCCCGCCTGGCAGACAGTGGATGAAAAGTGCCAAACGCCACACTGAATTATGAGCTGTGCTCCGCCCCGGCCATACATACGGCCCAGCGCAGGGAGCCCTTTCCTGCTGAAATGCCTCTTGCTACAGATTACCGAGGCAATCTTTCCCTGCGACAGCGACACCAATGGTTATGTTCCGCGGGCAATCTACCCTGCCAACGCCGCCGCCCTTGCCCAGTGACCTGCCTGCTGGCGTGAAAGACAAAGCACCGAGCGGCGGTGGCACTGCCCATCTCCATCACAGGGTTTAAGCTCCCGATAGGTGATTTTCTTTTTTTCTTTTTTTTCAACCCACCTTTTTTTAATGGGGACAACAAGGCCCCACTTTTCACATCAGCCCCCAGGCCACAAAGACTGGAAGGGCTATCAAGTGCTCCATTACAGACACATGTGGGATTGTTTGCTGAGTTATTATAAAGCAGAGTCAAACTCAAGCTCATCCATCTTGAACGCACCACACCGCCGCTTGGTGCAAACGTCCACTGGGGATGAACTTTCCAGGACCTTTGTGTGTGTGTGTGTGTGTGTGTGTGTGTTGCGAGTTGACATTTTGCTGATGTAGAGCAGTATTGGCAGCCCAGCAGCTCAGCAGCCCTGCTGCTGCTCCATCCTGGAGAGCAGCCAGGGCGAGGGAGAGAGAGAGAGGGTGAGTGAGAGAGAGGGTGACAAAAAGAGAGAGAGAGAGAGAGAGAGAGAGAGAGAGGGAGGAAGTAAGAGCAAAGACGTAGCAAGTGACAAGTTTTTAAATATCAGCTCATTAGCCACCTGTAAACCCGTCTCGCGGGGGCTCGTGGAATTTTCCCATTCCGTCCTAATTGGTTGGAGGTTAGCGAGGGGCCACTCCCACTTGCGCTTGTTTCCTCTCTGGTCGGCCGTACGTGCCAAAGCTTTAATGCACAAAGAGGATGGGGGCGGCTGAGCAGCAGCCACGCTCTCGCTGTTGCGCCGCATGCGGTGGATCGATGCACGCAGAGCGGCAGGAAAGTGCACAGCGAGCCGAACCGTATGCATTTCTCACTCCCTTTAACAACGTGAGGATTCCACAAGCCGCCACTTTTACCCATGGAGCAAATGGTTTATTTTTTGGAAATGCACCAACTTCGCAAATTCCAAACATCCACATTTTTCCTTTAATCTTTAGGAAAGATATATATTCTATAGAATTCTTTATTTATTTATTTTTTCACATCCAAGCTGTTACATATAAAAAAAAAAAAATGACCGTTCTAACATGCCAAGACATAGCAAAACCGACAATATTGACAAGTTGAAGCTGAAAAAAATCAACATGCAACATACAAACAAACTGAGTGAAACAGAATTAGACATGAGCAGCGATGGCGCGGCGCTCGTCTCGCTCCTCGCCCTCGCTGGGGTGTGGGGGGGGGGGGGGGTGTCACTGCTTAACTGAAGGCCCCCTCTGATGTTTAGAAGTCAAGGCCTTTAATAATATTTTCTTTTAACATGTTATATTTATTAGGTTGGGACCCCGTGGTCTAAATTAAGAATACATGTGTTGCTCGACTAAACATCAAAGCCGGCGTTCACTCTGCTCAAAAAAAAAAAAAAATAAATAAAATAAAAGGCTTTTTTTTTTTTGGGTCACTTTGGCAGAGGAAGTTGTTCTCAACCTGGAATGGCATGCAGCCGTGTTACGCAGCGGCGCATGTTCTGTGTGTTCCTCATTACAGGCAATCTGTCGAGACCTGGCCACTGATCACAAGCCTCATGTTTTTCCCTCTCAGTAGACGCTGCCAAGAACGAGGGGCAAAAGTTGTCTTTAGACCCCTTTGATACAGGTGAGCGCTACTTTTACCCCCCCCCCTCCCAACGGACCATCATGGGCATAGAACATAAACGAAAAGATCATCGGACACATCAAGCGGAGGTCTCAGCACGCAGGCTGACTCTGTAGCGTCGCATCCATCCTTTCAAAAGGCCTTTAGATCTTATCCACCTTGTTGACAGCGCCCCCTGTCTACAGGGAGGGTCGAACATGGTCATCACGTGATTTCCCTGAGAAGCTCTGGCACCGTCCATATGGACGTAGCCGTTAACGCACCGTCGCTGCTTCCTTCGTGGTGTTAAAAACCAAAGCGCGTCTCCTGCAAACTGTTCAGTGCATTATGGCAAATCTTGAAAAAAACAAAACAAAATATGTATAAGACATAGCGGCTGTTCAATTCAGAATGTGCCCCATTAGAAACTCAGCGGATGTTTCACCACTTCCTCTGTATTGCTACCACGCCACTGCCCTTTTCTCACTTTCTCCTGTGAAGGTGCAGCATGGAACAAACTGCTTTGCTGCTTTGTTTTGAATTTTCACGTGCTGTGCAATCGTTCCTCAGCATCTTTCCTTTTAACAGACACTGTGAAGGTATGCAAGGTGTTTCTCAGCCCTCCTTCAAAGGACCGCGGCGCTCGTTCCTCCACAGGATCAGTTGCTCGCAATAAAAGAGCATTATCAATGCTTTTCAAGCCAAGTCCTGTGTTTTTTTTCCCCTCCTTCTTCTCTTCATTCACAAGACGAGAGCTTTTGATTCCGACAGGCCTGACATTTTTCTCAAATTCAGCGCTGCCTCTCCTGTCAATAGCAGCGGCTGAGTTGCCGCTCCTCCTTCCCTGAGATGTGGCAGCGAACGTCGGGAGCACATTTTAAAGGCTCCCCGCTGAGATCCATCATTTCAGAGCTGCTGAAAATCTCTCGTTGTCACTCCAGTCGGTGCCCATCAAAGTCGACGATGCTTTCCGCTCTTAATGACGTGCCACAGCCGAGGTGAAGACGCTGTAGTCACTTTGATGCCGCGCAATAAAGAATTGTTTTGTTGCCATTAGTGCCCACTGGGAATGTGCACAATTCGCATCGTTTCCCAGTCAGATGAGCGTTTTGATGGTGCGCCACCGCGCTGTCATTGAACTCTTGGGCTCCACTGTAAAACTGTAAAGCTCCCCATGCTGCAAAACCCCTTTTATTACCCGCCTAATGAGAACATTTTCCCAAATCATTTGAAGAGTGACTCTTTTTCTTAACTTTTGCCTGCGATGCCATGTCGATTTCCCTGAGAAGGATTTATAAAGCATTCTGATTCTGGTTGGAAGGACAAGCACTGGCTTACACTCTGCTAAGCTAAAACAAACAAACAAAAAAAAATGCAGTGATGAATCACACGCAGGCCTCTGAGATTAATACTTAGCGGTAAATACAGATGTATCTGTGTCATCTCGGGCTTCGTAATTATGCATGAAAAATGAGGAGATTGCTGAGCTTTTATATGGAAAAATGAATGTACGCTGGCTTTTGATTTACCCTCCATCATCTCTCCGAGTTCCGCAGTTCTACAAGAAGTCGTGACAAATTTGACATATGTCACATTAGCTTTGCTGTTTTCTTTTTTCAAGTTATATATATATATATATATATGTATATACTTTTCAAAAAGTTTCCAACCATTTCCATCTCACCCGCTGGTATTCTCTCTATCTTTCCAGCTTATACTTTGACACCACCCCAGACCTGTTTCTTTGAATATCACACGGAAAAATTCATAAGAGCCGTCATGGTGATGAAGGCTTCGCCGTCAGTGTCTCTCTTCACTGCCGGCTTCTTGTTTTTTCGCTCTCGTCCGCTTTCTGTTGCCATTCCGGCCCACAGAAGACAGAAGACAAACGCAGGCGTTGCGTGTCATGTACGCACACGCTTCCAGTTGGTGATCAAACGCAAGCTGACGTCTTGTGTTATTGCTGACATGAAAGCATGTTCATGTTCTGCGGGAGCGGGACATTCCTTTTGGTCTTTCGTAGCTTGCAGGTGACAGACGAGATGAGGCGGACTGATTCTCAACCCGGCAGGCGGAGGGGAAAGAATGACATTTGACATTTTTGTCTTTTTAAAACTTGTATTGCAATTCTTTGTTGTTTTTTTACAGCGTCTCCAAAAGCGAATCAAAGATACAGCAATGCTGTGACTCCTTCTCAATCCAGTTCCGCAGAATTTTCCAAGCGGGCCTCACAGATGCACAGGGTGATTTGATACGTGCAGATTTCATCACAGCAAGCCCAATCGTTACCACACTTTTATGGGTTCCTGCCACACCTGCAGAAGGAAGCGCTCACTTATCGCCCTCAATCTGTTGGTCATGATTCATTAGTTCAATATAGGAAATTGTGACTTGCACTTCGCCATGAGCCTCAGAGCCACGATGCTCACAGCCGCCTCCCTTAATTCTTCATTTCTAACTTGTGAGAGGAGAGCAATGGATGCGTACGGATGCCTATTCCGTTTTATCCAGAGCAGCCGAGGGTTCACTGTGACAAATGCTGCTCAGCCATCAGTGACAGAGTGAGGTCTTTGCCATTTCCAAGTGCAGACCGTGTGTGTAAAGGACCCCGCTTTAAAGATAGAAAACATGTTGGTCTGAGTTTGTACTCTCTGATTGATTTCTCACTCGGATAATTGCAGACTGAGTGCTGCGACAGATTGCAGCCTGCCTTCAAATTGATCTCCGCGCGGACAGTCATCTGTTGGTTTATGCTTGTCGAGATTATGCTTATTAAAGCAAACTCATTAATTAACAAAGGCATAAAAAAGTTTTGGCTGCAATGCTGTCAAATTCATTATTTATTCTGGAAAGTCTGTCAAAGTCTAATTATGCTCATCCTCATTAATTTCACATTTAAAAACATAATTATCCCTTTTAGAGGAGGAGGAACGTGAAAATGTGTCTCTCACCTTATTTGTTTATTTCTGCAAACAAAGCCTGGTAATGTAAGACAAGTAATTGGAAAAAATGTACTTAAAAAGTTGGTTAATTACTGATTTGCATGGCAGGTCTTATTTGATTCCACTACACAACTGCAGAAATGAGACTTTGCAGCTGCCTTTTACTTTTGACTCCAACTCAAATCCAATTCAACTTTCCCGATTTTACTTGAAAGCATCGTTCCGTCTGGTAAACGTTACAAGATGAGACTATTTGTTTCAATCTGGGTCTGTAAAGGCCGTTTCAATTACGAGCCGGGCTTGATCCCCGTCCCGGAAACCGCTCCAAAAGAGGACGGCACGGGCCAAGCAGAGTTCATTTGCATTCTGGCTCTAAGCTGCAACTTAATGGCCAGTACATCAGGAAGTCAGCGTGACTGCCAAGACAAGAAAAAAAAAGAAAAAAGAAGAGGGCAGGAGGAAAAAAAAAAAAAACCTGATCTTTGTAAGGAAGAAAAGTTCAAGTTGCTGTAAAAGTCCTTTTTAGCACGGCCCCGAGTTTTTCCACAGTATTTCATGATGTCCGATGACATTTCGATAAGAGGCAAAGGTCCCTCCGCTAGACTTCATTAGCCCGAGTCTAAAACACACAAAGTCAGATAACTCTGAGTTATTCCTTGTAAAGGTCAAGTGGGTCTCATTAGTGTGTGTCCGGGCAAATTTGGAATGCGCTGGAATTAATTAAAGCGAGCGGGGGAGCGATAAAAGGTTCTTCTAAGCCGTGTGGCAGTGCGGTGTAATCACACCAGTCCGACACTGATTAGCTTGTCGGGAGGCAACGCGCCTGTTTCACCAAAAACTGAAATTCGACTTTTTCCACAAACACAAAGACTGTGGGGGTGCAGCGCTAACAACGGACAATGTCGTGAGAGGACGCGTGTAAATTCTGCGTGTGTGTGTGTGTGTGTGTGTGTGTGTGTGTGCGAAAACATTTTCATGCATGCTCACTTTGGGAATCGCAGCCCAGGGAAGGACGATTGCATTCGGCTGGAAGAACTGCCGGCCGCAAAAGCAAAAGCTGCTCTCAGCGCAAATACATTTGAGAAATGTAGTCGTCATTTTTTATTTTTTTTTTACAATAATGAGGCGTTTTACTCACAATCACGAACTCCTGATCCGCTGTGGTCGCGGCTCAACAGCAGCGACTTGATAAGCGGCGAAAGAGGATTTGTTCAGTGAGAGAGGAACGAGATGTCTCTGCCCGTGTGACTCACAGTGTTTGTAAACTTTTTCCTTTTCCCTCCCCAGACACCGCCGTCGCCGGGCCGGGCCGGGCCGGGCCGGGCCGCTTCCCCGCAGGTCACCATGTGAATTACATCCTGCGACCAGCTGCTCCGTCCTGTCAGGAGTGTTCGGCGAGAGATGACGATAGAGAACAGTGAACGTGAATTCACGTGGATTCGCCCTGGCACTTTGTCGAACGTAGCAGAACGGCGGTGGTTTAACACACGCGGAATAGAAATAAGCAGCCACACACACACACACACACACTGAGGGAAGATATATGACAATATACTGCATGCATGAGAGCTGAGCTGCTCTTCCAGCCCGACGCTGGCGTCGCCCCCCGGCTGTTTCCAAAATTATGCGCCACTGTTTAATCAAGAGCGGCTCAGTGAGGCCATGCAAACGGTTCACACACACACACGCACACACACACTCATGCTTGGTGCGTCTTACCGCCACACGGCCGGCAGCAAACGGGCTCTTCCCGCTCCAGACAAGTTCTACTCAAGCATCGTCACTCCACGCACACATCCACAGGGTGTTGCAGAAGATGACCGATTGTAGATTGTCTCGCTCTGACTTGCACAGCGAGAGATGATGTTGTGTTGTTGCACAAACAAGATGACAAATGGGACATTGCGCAGTTTTAAATGAATTGCACGGTTAAAAACAGGAACACGGAGGGAGAAGTGGGTGGTGCACAGCAACATTGTCACGCTGCGGTTGGTTAAGTCGGATACTTGTGGTGCGTGGTGTTGTTTCACCCTGACTCATTGTTTAACGGTATTTGGCTCAGGATTTCTTTCTTGTATCACATTTGAGACCTTTTTAGGAAGTTGATGCTCACAACAATCCACCCCAGCAACATCTAACTAACTGTGTGCCTGTATTGTAGCAGATATTAAGGTAGTTTAAACCATGACCTGGCCTTCACCAGCAGTGTCGAATGGGAAACAGACATTTTCACATTTTTGACTTTATAGAATAAATGACTACTATACTACTATATATATATATATATATATGTATATATATATATATATATATATATATATATATATATGTATATAAATATGTGACCCCCACTCATCCAACCTTTCCAAATAGGTTCTCATTCTAGCAGTCATTTTCCATAAATGCACTCAGGTGAATCTCCACCCATCGTCTCTCCCAGGGAATGTGGACGCCTTTGGCTTCTGTTATTCCTTTAAACCACTTTCCTCCATCTTTTCTCCCAACATATTGCAGACCCTTCGGCCTGCTGCTGCTGACTGACTTCAAGAAAAATAAAATACAAAAATTGAGTTTTCTTTATTCTAAAACTGAGAACATATTTCTCTGGGGAGCTCATCTGGCGGTGGCGCCGGTTCCACGTCGGCTCTGACACTCTGAGGCAGAGCAGCCACTAAATAGGGGTGCGGGGCTGAGACGCGTTGCTCGCTTCACGTCTTTCCAGTCGCACAAACTGCGCTGACTCAATGTCAATATTTTCCAGCCCTTTTGAGATCAAGTGTTTAATGCGCGGACATAATAAACACCTGTGTGTGTTGTTTTCACCTCAGTCGGTTTGTGCGTGCGCCAGGGTTGGGTTCTGAGGCTTGTTTAAATGTTCTGTGCCTGAGATGTGAAGCCTTCTGTGTTTTTGCAGGTGTAACCAGAGTGAATCCACTCCCGTATGCGCCAGCGTGGCGTCGGCATGCTGCAATGCATCAAAGTGATGTGAAACATCTGCGCACAAGACTTTGTAAGAAATGCCTCCCGCACCTTTCTGTTCTCCTCGCCCGCCTCCTCCTCCTCCCCTGCCTCCTCCCCACAGGACTCACCAACAAAATATGGCAATTTTCTCTCTCAAATGGAATTTCTTTATTGTCTGAAATGCAAGCTAACGACCATCTGGGCAGAGACACGCCGCTGCCAATAGACAAGCAGCATCCATTGTACAGTGAGAGGCAGAGTGAGAGACTCCTCCCTGAGCATTTTGATAGGCAATTTAAAACCAAACCGATCACATGAAAAAGCATTGATCATAGCAAGCAAACAACTGCAACTGTCCCGCTGCTCTTGGCGTTCACACACGATGCAAAAGGCCACGCCTGAGAACAACGCAGAGGAATCCATGGATCCGAGTCCAGCGGCCGCTGCTAATCAATGGATGAAGTCAGAGGCTGCCGCAGCGTCCGCACTTTGAGCACGACCGGCCGCTTTTTCCAACAGCGGAACAAAGACCTCCAAACCCCAAAGCTTTTCTTGGTGGAGACCTTTTCCCCCGCTTTACTCCCAACTGGCTTTGGTGGAGTTCAGTTCCACAATGCAGCAAATGAGGGCTGCGTGACAGACGTCGGGTTTCTCCCTCAACAGGCAAATGTGACACAAAACGCTTTGTCCAAAGTTTTTTCATCCATGTGCTTATTTCTAATTTTTCCTTTCCCCGACGCGTCACAACGCGCTGAGTGCAAAACATACTTTCTGCTGGGGAAAAGAGTTCCAAGAGTTTCAACAAAGGTTTTTGACTGTTCAATTCCACTCTCAGGAGTACAAACGCAGCCCAGGCAGAGGCAACTTTGGCCAAGTTAAGAGAAGATGATTAATTACTTGTCCCAAGATTAGAAAAGTTACCATTCCCCCCCCCAAAAAAGTTAAAAAATTGAAACCTCCCCTGCCCTCCTGCAATAAAACCAATGTAATAACTTGCCTGAATTAATGATAGCTAATATATTTAGACAGCCTACATTTGCCATGCCAGGCTCACAGCTCTTTATTTAGATGGCACAACATGAAAGAAGTGGCTCAAGCTTGATAAATTCTAATTCCAAGCAGAAATACACCCGATTAATTATGTATAAAGACAGTTTGGCAGAGCGTGGACGGAGAAAAAGCCAGAAGGAGAACATTTCCCTGACCCACAATATGTTTGGGGGCCCGGTGGGACATTACCCCGTTCTCTGTAAAGTCATGGAACCATTTTAAGGGCAGAGTAAATAAATAATGGAACAACAAGCAAAGCGAGGACGAGGCGGCTAAATATTTCATCCCTGCAGTCGTGAAGCTTTGACCTAAAATTTGGACGGCAGCAGCAACAGCAGCAGGCCGGTGAAATGAAACAAAAATCAATTCTATTGTTCCCACTGGAGTGTAGTCGTTAGTTGGAGGAAATGGAGGAAGCACCAGCAGCTTTACTTTCATTAGATGCAGGTGTTGATGCCACAAGGTGAGGTTGGTTTGGAAATTCTACAGAATAAAAATAATTTCTTTTTTCTTTTTTTTTCTTTCGACCAAGTCAAAAATTAGCTGCACAGGTTTGGAGTCTTTGGACCGGACCAATTAGTTCTCCTCATGGCGCTGGGGGTAGAAGCACTGCTTCATAAAGTGCCGCTGCCGGCGCTTAATAACAATTTGCCGTCCAGTTCGAGGCGCAGTCCTTTGCAGAACCGACACCATTAACCATCATTAACCTTCTCCAGCGCACCCGGCGCCCGACTCCATTCATCTTGTTAATGCCGAGTGCTGAGAGCCGTCAGTCAAGTCTGACGGAAAGAGTGGAGTCTGTCACTCCGGCGGCTGCAGTTAAGGAGGCACTGATGAAGTTGGGGCTGGTGGCGGCGAGCTGAGATGTGATGTGGTGTGAAGACTAATGACGGAAAAAAAAACTTTTTTTTTTCTTTTTTTTTGAGGGGTGTTTGGATAGATTGAGAGAAAGAGGAGATGACTTCTCAGACAGGCGTGAGCCTCCAAACAGGCCCAGCGCTGGCAATAAGTTCATCTAAAGTCACTTTCCAAGCAGTGTTTACATGAAAACAAAGTTCAACATCTCGTAAGTTTGAAAATTTGAACAGACAACCAGAAAAAAAAAAAAAAAAAAAAAATCACAAACATTTATTTGTTTATCTCCAAACTGGATGGTTTGACTTGGTGGAAAGTTTCTCGCCTATTAAAGAAATTTTGATGTCATTTGTGGTCGAGCACAGACCAGCGAGCAGTGGCAGCGGCACGACTGCTCATCAGCTGCTTCATTCATTCATTCAGTCATTCAGTCGTGGCTCAAGCTGAGGAACTATTGTTTGTGCGTCGCCCCTCCGGTAGCCATACACACAAGACACACCGCCTCGAAAAACACATTGTCAGTGGCGCTCATTAATAGTGGTGAGCGGTGGCACTATCTAATTAGGAGGCTCATCCATCAGCTGTAACAAGGCCTGTCACCGATATTTAGTTGGGCATAAAAGCCGACGCGCTCCACTTTACATGCCGAGCGAGGCGTCACGAAAAAAGAGAAAGAAAAAGTGCAACTTTCCAATCTTGACACTAATGGCTTTCCCATAATATGATGAATGATGTGTTAAAGCGCTGAGGGGGACACTGGAAAACTGGGAGTGGGGTGGGGTGGGTGGGGACAATCTGCAAAAATTCACCGTCTTTGTAATTCCACTGGAGGAATCTGGAAGGCAGCAAAGAGGAAGAGCAGCTCCGGGGGCCGGCCGAGTGTTGACGTGTTGTGGCTGCGGCCGACCGTCATTAGTGTCTGAAGGCCGGTTCTATTAATCATGAATTAACTGGACTCGGTTACGAGGGCTGGAATGAACGTCCGTGCATGTCGGGATGAGGAGAGACGGCGACGGACAACAACTGATCCAATTAGCTGTCGCTCTTTGAATCAGGCTGTGATTCAATTCACGCTATGAGCGTCCAGACGGTGTAATTACAGCGACGCAGACCTTCACAAAGACGCAGAAGTTGCAATAAATTGAGATTGATTATGGAGACAAACATTCTTTTTTTTTTTAAGTTCAACACACTCATTAAAGGTCCAGTGTGGAAAATCTGGCCTGATTTACCATTTTTGTATTGTTAAAAGGCAAGCTCAGGAGAGGGAGGGGCAGCGAAAGAGCACTGCAATCTAACATGTAAATCAAATCTCCAAATGCTACACGCTTGACCTTCAAGGGTGTTTTTTCCAACTATCCAGGGTCTTGTTTTAATGACACACAATTCCGCAAGGAAGACGGACCACCATGTCGTCCGGGATAACGTTCGCAGCGGGAGAAAATGAGGCCAAACAGCCGTCCCTGGGGTTCTCAAGGTTGGACAAAACCCAGTAGGTGTCCGACCTTGATCAGAGGGAGAATGAGGGCACAGTGGGACCTGAGATTTGCAACGCACCCAGTGTGTGAGCGAAGGATCTGGGAAGAACCTGCAGAGGGATGACGCACGGTGCAGGAACTGGTTGCTAAAAGAGCCGAAATTCCTCTGTGGAGGCGGAAACAGCACTCGCAGGAGGACTGAAGACCCCCTGACCGCCAGGACTGGACTTCTAAAAGCACTGGTTGGTTAATGAAGCCATTAAATATTTTAAAACAGGTGTGCAAAAAAAAACCCAAAAAAACATGCAGGGTTGATCAAATCACGGGAATGTTGAAGTACACAAAAGGAGCTTTTTGTCTATTTTTCAAGCAGGCCACATTATGCTAATTACTGTGGCTGCAAAAGCCTGTGATTGTTGCTGAGAGCTGATTTTAACCAAGTGAACCATCAGCGAGCGCCGCTGCTGAAATGTTTGCTGCTGGGAGCCGGAACCACCGGGAAATTCTTTTTGTGTGTGTGCGTGTGTGTGCGCGCGTGTGTGCGTGTGTGTGTGTGTGTGTGCCACTAATGAAGCCATTCATTTGCATGTATTACATTTGGTGGTGTGAGGTTAATGGCTTCATTAGACGACGGATCAACATGCAGGCCGTGTGCAGCAGGCTTTGCCCTGCGTTGGCTATATGTCATGCCAACAGAGTCTTATTAAAGCCAAGGAAACAGATTAGCGCAAGCTAAAGCGAGGAACTGTCCTCATCGGGGGGGGGGGGCTGAAAAAAAAAAAAAAAAAAAAAAAGCGATTTGGTGAAGCAAGCCGGTTCTGTGGTAATAATTAAGCGCCCTGCGGGGATGGTTCTATTACTGACATGCATCTTGGTTAACAGGCGAGGGAGATAAAGTCCTCGCATGGTGTCACGCTCCAAAGCTTCCAACAAGCTGCACGTTTCAAACATACACGCGCACATATATTCAAGCATGTGCATACACATCACACACGGAGGAAGAGCGAGTGGAAACTCATCTGTATTTGTTGGTCCTGTGCCTGCCAGTGAGGAAAATAAATGTTGCTTTTGGAGGGAGACTTGAGCGCTGCTGGCCTCCGCTAATCTTTTGACACTTTAACCTGGGCCTCGCACCTCCGGGTGCTTCGGAGTTTTAGAGAGTGCTTGTTTTCCGACCTTCTTCAAACATATACATGTTCATATATATGGATACTTAAAAACAAATTACATTCAAATCCTGGTTCCCCAAAGCGATGGCTTACGAAGAAAACGCAGAGCCAAGAATTGAAGCAGCAGAGTTCAGTCCCCTCGCTCCATCACAGGTGAAGCTCTCGGCCGCACAGAGAAGATGCCGACAACACTTTTTTTTTTTCATTTGATGTGACGATTGCAAGGCTCTTGTGCCCAGCTGCCACTCTGCTGGTCCATCTGACCTTTGACCCAAAACACCTGAGTGCTGGAAGCATACTTATAGTTCCAAATGTGCTGGTAGAGATTCCCAGAGAGTGTTTTGTTTTTTGTTGTTGTTGTTTTTCTGTAGCTTCAAATGAATTTTCGAGCCCTGCTTTTATTTTTTTCTGGAACTCTTCACAGGTTCCTCAGCGAAGGGCCAGGTGTGAGCTCAGTGCAGCGTGAAATCACTTCAGAGGTTTAGAGACAATTATGAAGCCGGCTTTTTAAAAAATGCCGGGCGCCGAAACGTCTCTCTTCGAAATATGAGCAGCCACGAGTGCACTCTCTCTTGGCCTGCGATGTTTAATTCATGCAAGCGCGCGTTTGACTGATTCCATTCCAGGTGAGTCTGCGACGACCGCGGCGGCGGCTTTAATCGAGTCGGAGGGCGGCGAGGGAGCGGCGGCACTGAAAATGAAAATTAAACCTCAGATAGCGGCCACGTTGTGCAAACAGCCTTTAAAGCCGCCGCTGACGTCGAGGGCCTCAGGTTGAAGTTGTGATGGTATCGCAAATGAAAGTGTGATGTAATTGTCAGGTGACCAGATAAAAATTCGATCAGGGTCAAATTGCTGTGGGACCAAAAGCGGTGGCGGCTCTCCTGGATCCAGTGATGAGCCTCTCAGGGGTTTCCTGACCTTTTCAAGACCCTTTCCTCACTCTTTCATTTTCCCCTTCATGTTTAAAACACTTCAGGTATCCCCTCTACTCTCCCTCCAGTCGATTTATCACACCGACAGGAATGTGAGAAATGAAAAGACAGAGCCTTGTTCACCAGGCTGCGAGATGAGTTCTATTCACAAATTGCCACAAACCAAATGTTTGCAGCTGTGGGTAAAAGATAAATTAATCTAATCTGGAAGCATTTTGATTTCGCATTCATTTACAATGTGCAGACAGGAAGCTGGATTTTGCGCTCCAAGGAAATAGGATGTTTGAAGAAGGATTTGTTGTCTCGTTAGCAACGGCGCTGCGCTGTAAAATGGAGCTAATGAGCGTTGTTCATATTTGCTTTTTTTTTTTTTTTTTTAGACAGCCACCTTGCACACTTGAACAGGATTTACTCGCCAGTCTCTTTAGCGTTTGGGTGACTTACGCTGAGACTTGGGGCAACTCTTCCTGAAGATTTAAGATAGGATTGATATCTGGGAGCGGCTTCAGTTGAATGCTTGTACGTCTTTAGTTTGTCTTTCAATGTGGGGCCCTGTGATGACCTGGCAACTTATCCAGGGTGTCAGCCTGGCACAACGTTGACACCTGACATCATTAAGGTCAGCTGATCCCAGTTCTAACAGTGAGCTGCAGCGACTGAGGCCGGTGAAGTCAGCGGTGGCGGGCGGTCGGCCGACGATGATTGCTGCTTCCGCACCACAATAACATCCTCCTCCGATGTGAGCGGAGACCAGAGATGACGGAGAAAAAAGGCCCAGAATCAATAAGATAAGGAACGCCGATCAATCAGTGGTGGGCGGGAGTGGGCTGTGGGTTGTGAGGTGTGTGTGTCTGTGTGTTGGGGGGGTGGGGGGGCAGCGTGTGGCAATGTCTCTGGCATGTGGCACGCTTGATTAATCTGGCCTTCACCGGGGCTCCCATGATGCATTGTTCCACGACTGTCTGGAGACTTAATTTGCTGCGGCCTCCGAACCGTCTCCGTCCCTTCACAGCCTCCTCGCAGTAATGTGAGTGTTAATAGTGCTGCCATGGTGCTTAATCACAAAGCCTCACCAAGTCAAACCTCTTTGTGCCTGTCGACAATGAAGGATTTTTGTTTTTGTTTAGTTTTTTTTAGGGGCGGCGGGGGTTTGTTGCTGGAGTTTTTTGACGCTCGTGTTTCTGAGCGTTGTGCGAATCAATGAGAGAAAAAAAACAAAAACCACGCTCTATTGTCGGGACGTGAAACGCTGCTGTTTTATTCCACCAGCAGCTCCCGCGAGCGACGCGTGAGTTTAACAAATGAGATGAGGTGTGTAACGACAGATAAGGAGAACTTCATTAGAGGCCTGTGGGGAAGGAGACGGGCAGCAGCGGCGGCGGCGGCGGTGGCGGCGGAGGCGAGTCAGCGGGGAAAGACACGGATAATAAATGGGCACCGCGGAATTTAAGCAAACTCTTTGAAATCCACCAAAACAGCCACAGCGACAGCGACGGCGTTGATTTTTGCCAGTGATTTTCTTTCAGTGCGTCAAATGCAGTGAATGACGCACACACACGGGGACTGATTTCCCATCAATTATGGTGAAAAGCCAAAAAAAAAGAAACGGTAGAATTGTGGACGCTAACTTCTGTATTTTCAACAGAGCAAAACATGACCAGCGACAGTTCCAGTGAGTTTTGCTGCGATGAAAAGTTTATTTCAGGTAAAAAAAAATCTTCACGGAAACGTCAAGAGAAGTGGACTTCTGGATGTGGCGGTGCTAAAATGTTGCCACCTTTTGGCAACTTGAGGCACTGCAGCCAAGAAAAATCCCATGCAGCCCAAAATGTGTTTTTTCCTCATAGAGTGCCAAACAAAAGTAAACTGCAGACAGTACAAGTAGAAAGTACTGGACAATAAGCTATGAAGGAAGCTGATAGGAAGACTCAGACCAAGAATCATTCCCAGCGTGACGTCACTGGACTGGTCTGGACTAGGCTAGGCTGGGCTAGGCTGAACTAGACTAGACCTGCATCTGAGCTCCAGTGAAATCTGTTTTGAAAGGCCTCTCTGGGGAGAAAAACAAAAACATCAGCTCGAGAGTTTTTTTTTTTAAAACGGCTGAATTTGAAATTATGGAAATTGTGCCGATGGATCTTTATTGCCGCCTCACTGCTGTCCCCCCCCCGGGGGGCCACGACGAGCGCGCGGTGGACCGCAAAGCCTGGATTGGCGCTTAATGGTCGGCATCAATATGGCGGTAATGTCGTTTGGTGATGCATCCCGGTCGTTACGAGCGCCGCCGCCGCTCGGCTCGTGGTAACGACCGGCGTGTCAGGGAAAACAAATGCCATTACGCCGGCGGCGCCGGTATTAAATATAGCCGTTATTCCTGCGGCAGGCGAAAGGAGCAGCCGGCTGATTCCTAATCGGCTTCTTTCGGATGAGAGCGCGCCGTGTGTGACGTGTCTCACTTATTACATGAAGGAACCGGCGCGACTTCCGCAAGTCTCCGTGAAGACGGATGGGTTCGTTCAGCCGCCTTCGCTAAAAGAAGAGAAGAACCAAATGAGAGAGAGAGAGAGAAAAAAAAATCTAAAGTACGTGTTTATTGTATACACAGTTAAATAATGCATGTGATGAAAGTGTGGTTGGGGAAAGGGGGGGGGGAAGGGGTTGATAAAAAGGAAGGTTATAATGCAGCGAAGCAGCGGGAAGATGAGGCGGAAATAATTTAGCACGAGACCGATTTGGTTTCGTTTTTTCCCGCACTCGCCACTCGACGGAAATAACGAAGGATGAGGAGCGAATGAAGAAACGTTTTATCGGCCGCGCGGCTCTTCCGTCTTTGAACTGACGAAATAAATAAAAGTGATTATTATAAAAACCAGGCCTCCAACAGTCCTTCCACACTTCAGCCCCTTTTTATTGGTTCCCCAGTAGAAATGGTTGCCTGGTGTTTTTTTGTTGTTGTTTTTTTTCTCCCTGTGTTGTCAAGAATAAAGGCCTTGTGTATCCCGATGTGCAATAAAAGGCGCATCCCATGAAACCGTTAGGATAATGAGGGAGGCTTTTTTTTTTTATGGGAACGGGGTTGCTGGGGTGTCACTGTGCAAGCGGAGCCTCGTATTTAAAGAAAGTCCTCTGAGGGAGGAATATAGGGACAATATAGGTGTCTTGATCAGGTGCAGAATAACAAAACAGCTGCATTGGCTGACATGCAACAAGACTGGATGCACACGTATGATTTCTCTCGTCTCATAAGAATTTCATCCGTAGGAATAAAAACTGATAACTTGTTGTGCCGGTGCTGGGATTGATGTCGCTATATATAAAGTATATGTCTCTTGGCACGCACGGCAAGAACACAGCAAGCAGAAGCTGCTGAAGGCACTGAGATGGGTTTTTTTTTTTCACAAAGTGGCCTGAAAAAGACAGTGAATTACAAAAAAAAGCTCTATAGATGAGGGGAAAATGTCGCAGCACATTTTGCATGCCATTTCCCGCATTTGACCATGATTTGAGCTCGCCACATACCAATTACCACCGCCAGTAATCACAGGCTGGACGACATTCTTTGTGTTGAGTTTTTTCTTTTGTTTCGTTAATGAGATGTTAACAGCCCTAAAAACAAAACAAAACAAAACAAAAAAAACAACTCAGTTTCAGGTGTAAAAGCAGGATGTTAGAAAAATAACAAACTTTGGTACTTGCAATTTTGATTTAATAGAGTTTGTGGTTTGGTAAAGCAGGCCTCTAAAAAGGTGATGGGTATAAAACTCCACATAAAACTCCACCACTCCACATGCTTTGGCATGCTAGGAGAGACTAGGACAGGCCAGGACAGGCTAGGACAGGCTAGGACAGGCCAGGACATGCCAGGACAGGCTAGGACTGGGCAGGACAGGCCAGGACAGACTAGGACAGGCCAGGACATGCCAGGACAGGCTAGGACAGGCTTGGACAGGCCAGGACAGGCTAGGACAGGCTAGGACAGGCTAAGACAGGCCAGGACAGGCTAGGACAGGCTAGGACTGGGCAGGACAGGCTAGGACTGGGCAGGACAGGCTAGGAGACAGCAGGACATTCATGGACAGGCTAGGACAGGCTAGGACAGGCCAGGACAGACTAGGACAGGCCAGGACAGGCTAGGACAGGCTAGGACTGGGCAGGACAGGCCAGGACACGCTAGGACAGGCCAGGACAGACTAGGACTGGGCAGGACAGGCTAGGAGACAGTAGGACATGCCAGGACAGGCTAGGACAGGCTAGGACAGGCTAGGAGACAGTAGGACATGCCAGGACAGGCCAGGACAGGCCAGGACAGGCTAGGACTGGGCAGGACAGGCTAGGAGACAGTAGGACATGCCAGGACAGGCTAGGACAGGCTAGGTGACTCTTTCAGTCACGACTGAAAAGACTCAGCAGATTTTTTTCTCTGTGATGACAGGCACACAGACCGCTCAATGATTTGTGCACCAACTTGCCTTGCCGACTGCTGCAACATAAGCCCCGCTGTGAATCATGGGTAAAATTGTCCCCCGCCGTGACTTGACATACACTCATCTGTCCACAGGTCAAACAGTCCTTCACCCTCAGTCTCTCACTCGCAGCTGTTCTTCAGCGATAGTAGCGCTAAAAAAAAAAAGAGGCAGAAGAAGAAGAAAAAAAAAAAAAAAAACCTTGACTCACAACTTGTTATTAATATGTACGTTGTCCGTCTGGCTGCTCCAGAGGATTTAGGGTAATGAGGGAAATTGGCCAGTGGTGCCCTCCAGCTCAGATCATCCTCTATCAGTTCTGCTCGAGAAGTCTGGCTCTCCTGGCTAATGAGAAATTTGCCGGAGAAGCAGCAGGAGCGGCGACTCAATCTGTCCTCTTGCAGCACCGCAGACATTACGGTGCTATTAGTGTTCAGACAGGTGGAGGAAGGAGGTTTACACCTCTGCCTTTCCTCCGCATTAGACAGCACCCAGCTACGCGCAGTTTCTCGGCAAACGCAGGCGCAGGGAGCAGGTGTGCCTGATAAAGTGGCGGTGAGTGCGTCAAACACATGATGCTTTTGTCCCCTCTTGTCCTTGAGCTCTTCCTCGGCCTTCTCTAGTGTGCAGGTGCGCCTCATAAAGTGGCCTGGAGGATGTGGAGCGCATGATACTGTTGTCCTCTCTTGTCCTCCATCTCTTCTCGTACGAGTGGAGCCTTGTCAGTTTCTCAAGCGAACGGTCGGAATCCTGAGCGGATCTCATCGCAACCTGCAAAAAATTCTGTTCTGTTCTTAGATCGTCGTATCAATATCCTTCATTATTGATTGTGGAAATTAATGCACCTCACAGCCGGTGCCTTTGAAAATGTGCACATTTGGAAATTTGTTGGAGCACAATAAAGATTTTGAAAACACTTTGAGTTGATGTTACACTCTGAGTGTTCATTTCCTTTTCTCTCCTTTCCAGTGAGCCAAAGACGCTGGACTGTGCCACTTGTACACCAAGGCCGAACGGGCAAAAAGCCTCTTGAGTACGAGAAAGAAATCCCGAATGCAATGAAAATAATCAAAGACCCTGAAGACCAGGGATGCAAAACAAACATCAGCCATAGTGGATTTAAACTGGCACCTCCTTCCAAAGCAAGGCACTGATCCTGCACCCAACAATCACCTGTTGTGTTTGCAGATTCAAGTTCAACCACACGGTGGCGTTGCAGTCACCAGTTTATGGTGTGACATCCCGTCACGTAAACAGAATCTTAGCATAATTGGCCAAACACTTTGAAGTCGATTGACTGAAGCGACAATGTTTCCAGACATGACAACATTTTTTACTCTCCTCCTCCTTCTCCACCTCCTCCACCTCCTCTTCCAGCTCCTCCCCCACCTCCTGAATCTGGGTCACCTCGGAACCGCTGAGGTTCGTTCCTGAGTTCCCCTCTTGAACAGTCTCTCTTCGCTCCCTTTGCGTACGGACCGCCGTTCATTAATCACCCTGAAACGCGAGTATTCCCAGCTGCTCCGTGTCCCCTCCTGAGCCATTCATCCTCCGCCATTTTAGCCAATTTAATAAAGATGCTAATTGTTCGTTAGGTGGGGGATGAAAAAAAAAAGAAAAACTTTACGATGGCTTTATTAAATGCTTTCGCTCCCGGGATGATTTCCTCACCTTTCAGAGCCGCTGACTTCCTGATTCAGTCGGCTGGCTCTGGGTTCTGGGTGGCTGCAGGAGGAGACTTCAAGGGTGGGAGGAAAAAAAAGAGAAAGAAAGAGTAAAAGGAAATAAGGGGGGGGGGGGGCATCATTAGGACTTTCTTGCAGTGCTCTTGCTGCTAATTACATGCAGTCTCCAGGCCTCTGAGGAGGACGAGGTGTTGCTTCACTCCAACAGTCTTGCCGGTCATTTTTCTCTCTGGCTCTTTGTTGGTGATGTGGATAATGAGCCACCTGTCTCACTGGAGTCGCCGCAATATTTCACTCCGTCTCCGGCAGCGCCGGGGAATAAAATGCCCAGCGTGGCGCTGGAGCGCAGTGAAATATTCTTGACGTTTCACCTCAAAGTGCACATTTCCACTCTTCCTCTGCCTCTCCCCCCTTCTTCCCTTTGCAAATTGTCTTTCATTCTTTTTTAACCTCCTTATTTAAAAAAAAAAAAAAAAAAAAAATCCTGATCTCATCTCTTTCTCCGGGTGCGGCAGAGATGAAATGTGTTTCTGAATAATAGATCGTTATGATATCTGAGAGCTTAGAACTTGATCCATAACGGTGACAACGCTGTCTCGCCGCTCGCCTTAATGAGAGACGTCAGTCCAAGCCGCTTTTTCTGCCACTTGCTCATATTATCCTCCGTGTTTCTCAGCCACTTTGTCTAGTTTATTAAAGGGACAATACGTCTCTGAGCAGGTCCCACTTAATATTTTGCAGACCTAACAAATCTCGTCGTTATTGCGATTGGTAATTATAATCAGGCAGAGACAGAGTTCCTCTCCAACCCGCTGTGGCACATTTCTCTTCCTCCCTTCCTCTCTCCCTCCCTCCCTCCCTCCCTCCTCGCTCGCCCACTGAGTTGCATAGGGGTCTTGGCGGAAAATGCAAAATGCAAATGTGAACTTTGCAAACCGACCAACTTTGATGCCCGGGTCTCCTCGGTCGGCCGAGGAGGAACAAAAGCAGCGGCGGACTGACGGCGTGCCTGTTTGTTGTTTTCGGTTGGTGGTTAACAATGGCGGCGGCGGCTGTGCGGGCAGATAAGAACGGAGGTGGTCGTGCTAATAACTTGGGTCAGTGCGTGTTCCTTTGACTGGGGTGGCTGATGATCAAGGGGTTGGGCTGCTTAGATGTTCTGCAGACAATGTGGCCTGGATATTGTCGAGCTGCTCCTTCAGCTGGAACAACAATCATCTCAGGATGTCAGCCCTCTGTGATGTCACAAAAAAACAAACAAACAAACACAAACATCCTATTTTTAAGCTTTTTGTTTTGCCCTTTTGGTGACACGGTGGTACAGTGGTGAGCGCTGTCGCCCGACAGCAAGAAGGTTGTGGGTTTGATTCCGGTCCTGGGGCCTTTCTGTGTAGAGTTTGCATGTTCTCCCTGAGTCTGCTGGCTTCTCTCTGGGTTCTCCAGCTTCACTCCCACACTCCAAAAACACACACGTGAGGTCACTTGGGAACTCTAAATGGTCCATAGGTCTGTGGGAGTGTGAGTATCTGTCTGTCTCTATGTGGCTCTGCGACAAACTGGCAACTTGTCCAGGGTGTCACCCTACCTTCACCAGATTGGCTCCAGCAGACCCCCGTGACCCTGAACTCAGGAAGAAGCGGGTATTGAAAGTGGATGTATGGATGGATGGATGGCTGGATGGATGGATGGATGGCTGGATGGATATATGGATGGCTGGATGGATGGATGGATGGCTGGATGGATGGATGGATGTATGTATGTATGGATGGATGGATGGATGGATGGATGGATCCTAAACCTCGTCTGTGGTTCGTTTCCCCAGTGGACTTTGGAAATATGTGAGGAAAAAAAGAAAATTGAATATGAAAGCACAGCAGCTGCTTTCGAGCATTGACAACTGGTCGGATGTCTCACTGTCATTAGCATGCAGGATTAATTCCAGGCTGCCACGTGCCAGGCTTATAACAAAATGACTCTTATCTGACAGCAGATCAATAGAGGCCGATCGGGCCTTAATTGAGATATCAGCAGCATCTCTGTGAGTGCAATCTTTTCATTTTCAGATTACCGCCTCCTTTCAAGGCCGAGGGAACGTTTTGATATTTTGATATTTTAAAAATCTCTTGTGGCCGTCGCAGCGTTGCAGGCCGTCGATGAATATATTTCCTTGAATGCAACTTGGCCAAACACTGAAACCAGTCACTGCTTTATACCAAACCAGCAGCTTCTGATCTGATTGGCTGACAGGGCCGGGCTGATGGTTCCGACATGCAAGCCGTCTGATTGGCTGACAGATCTGTCCGACTACCGTAGGCGAGCCGCTAATAAGCCGTTTTCAACGCCTGCTGATGCTTTTATAACAGGGTTTGTGAAAACGAGGCGGCGGGCCAAGACGGAGTCTGCTGTCAGGGAGCGACGGCGCTGCGTGCTGACGGATGGGCCTGACGAGTGACGCCGCACGCCGGCCTGATTATCGCCGATCATTAATCCATCCATCTTCATCCCGGGAGAACAGACTGGCGCAACAATGAGTCTCATCCCGCCAGCTCCTTCTGCTAAATAATTGCATAATGCGATCATGATCAATTGTGCAGCGCTGGTTATTAAACAAAAAAGCTGCAGTGCTCCTGTCACGTTTCAAATCGTGTGGAATTCCATGGCGAGCGTTTTTTTTGTTTTTTTTTTAGCCACAATTATTGATTTAGCAAAGTCTATTTTTGCCGGCCCCTTGTCAGTAATCAGATTTTGTCATCCTGACATTCTAGTTGCTCAATACCAATGGCTTTTATTTTCGTTGTTGCTGTGTTCATTTCTGGAAATGTTGGCGAGGCATGTGGTGAGAAGTTCAAGTGTTGGTCACTGAAAGAGAAAAAAATAATAATTTAATCATTTGATCAAAGGATCCATGGAGCCAACTCTCACTCGCTGCACCTTGTTCATCCACGGCCCAAAGCAACTGACTGCTGTTCCTCTTTGGCCTCCAGAATTTCATCCAGTCAGATGGAAAAAAAAAAAAGGAACAGAATCCAGCAAAGGTTGATTACTGAGAAATATTGATGTGCATTGTTTTTATTTTATTATTTCTGATGAGGGGGTTTGGGCACAATAAAATGAAGGTACACAAATTTAAATTTCTTTGAATACTACTGCTTCTAGCATTACTACTACTACTACTACTACCACTACTACCACTAATAATAACAGTATTAATACATTTGGATAATAAGATCTGGGTAAAACCTCAAACACAATCTACCGAGCAATGGGTGAATATTTTCTTTGCCGAGTCATTTCATCCCTTACCCGTCGCTGTCCGTGGTGCTGAAGAAGTCTCACCCAACAAACTGACAGTTTTATCTCGGCTCTGTGGCGAGGCAGCTCTAAATACGGCTCGACTGTATCGCAGCCCCGGCACTCCATAGGGTAATCTCAGATTCATGATCAAGGCTCCGCCGTGCACCCGTGGAAGAGCGAAGAGGATCGCACAGGCGCCGCCGCACACCGCCGCCATTCCGAAAATATCCCTGTGATACGTCTCAGATCACTGCGAAGCGTCTGTGCGACAGGAAGCAGATCAGACCAGGAAGCCGCCGCCGCCGCCGCCGCGCTAACAAGCACTTAGTTTTGTGTCGGGACGCTCACGGACCCACAAAAATAGAGGCAACTTGTTTTCATAACAAATCACTCATAAAGATGCGATAGGTGGAGCATCGATCAAACTTGACACTGAGTGATGGGACGTCTTGCATGGTGGCAAACTGAGCTCATCAACACACACCTCGAAAATTAGCCACACAGATACAAGCCTCCATCACGCTGTTACACTCTTACGCATTTCCATTACAGTTCTTTGCAAAAGAGATATTTCTAAAATTTCGACAAAGTTCAATTGCGATTTGCAGGTGTCTCCATTGAACGGTGTGAAGCGCATAAGACGTAATCCTCATAAAATCATTGGTCAGTGAACTGGTCACGTGACCCACATACGTTCATTCTGCTGATGTGTAAATGCGAAAAAAGTGTTTCCATGACACTTTTGCGATATCCTTCGATATGCATACGTGTGAAAAACCACCTCATGAGAGTCAAAACCTTTCAGCCATATTATTAATATTATATATTATGTTACCAATGGATGGATGGACACAGTGCCACTTGAAAAGGGTTACAGTTCAGATGTGGGTGAACTTGTCCTTCGTTGATTCTTTTCAATCGCATGTTTCAGAAAAAGGAATAAACATGAAAAGATATATGCTTACACAGTTCCAGTATTGACCAGTAGGGGTTCAAAGACTTTTATAGCATCCTCTCTAAAACAGCTGTCGAAGCTTGGCCTCTTAGATGTGTGGAAGCTCTGTGATTGGTCGGACTATATTCTGCCACTCCCACCTCGGCTGCAAAACTATGCACACACTCACATGCACATGTTCGACTTTAATCCAAGAGAACACCCCCCCACCACCACCACCACCACCACCCACGGTTGTTGGCATGAGCGTACGTTTGGCTAATTTAACAGCTGCTCTGCTCCACTGCGAGGAGTCACATGGTCTCGGCGCCGCCTTGCAGTTGCTCTCTTTTCAGAAGAGACAGATGTCAGCAAAAGTTGTGAGTGCACCACAGCGTGTTTCAAGCCCCAGGAAATGAGACATTAGTGACTGAGAGTTGTCTTAAATAAAAGGGAGCGTGTGTGTGTGTGTGTGTGTGTGTGTGTGTGTGGTGTCAAGAAGGCTGTCATGCTATCAGCAGAAATGTAACTCGGCTCCCTGATCTGAAGGGATTTTTTGAAATGCAGCGCAAGACATTTTGCGTTGCATCTTTTTTGTGTTGGAAAGTGTAAAGAAGCAACTGTAGAATTCTGCTTTATTCAAGGTGAATTTCTGAAGTGGGTGTTCAGGGACCCGGGGACTCTTCCTTTCTCTTGGCTGTGAGATTGTTGCTGAATTAAATGGCACAATAAAGCAAAAAAAAAAAGGAAAAAGAAAGAAAGAAAAAGAAAAGAAAAGCTCAAATATTTTTCAAGCAGCTCTTGGAAATACATAACAGCTAATTAGAATCACAGTTCAATATGAGGCCATGGCTTGTGTCTCATTTCTATCTTTTTGAAAGGAATTAACAAGAGCAGAGTCTCTCCGCGCTGACGAGAAGGCTCTGTGTTTTCCTCCTCCTTCCTCTCCACTATCCTGAGGCAGTAACACTGTTTCAGTTCCTCTTCCTCTGTGTGTTTCCCGTCACACTTCACATCACTGGCTCACCACAGTTTGCAACAGAGTCACAGACCAGAGTTGACAGACCGACAGACAGACCGACAGACAGACAGACAGCGACACTATGAAAGTGTCACTGTCTGCTTCTGCTTGTGTCGCTCGCGCAATTAAAAGTTTGTTGTGTGGCTGTCAGCAAACAGCTCACACACACACACACACACACACACACACACACACACACACACACACACACACACACACACAGTGGGCTGTAATTGCGGCATTTCTGCAGCCGCGGCTCCATTGCTCTGCACTTTGTGCGGTATTTCCGAGGCTCCCAGTTCAGCCGTGAGATCAATGGAAGCGGCGGCGGTGAAAACAGTAATTGCTGCAAATTGACGCGTGACAGCAGCATCTCGCCCGGCCGTGAAATACCAGCGTGGCGCCTTTGTTCGTGGCTGCTCGAGGATTTATCCATCAGCCGGCCCACCTGTCTAAATAGACTTCGAGAGGCGAAGAAAAATGCACAAACTTCTATAATAAAGTGCTCTGAACCACCTGCCCATGAAATGCAGCTCAGAGGAGACACCGTCCTCTGCCTCCTCCTCGCGCCTCTCCCACTCCCCTCTCCTCCCGTCCTCGCCTGCAGAGGGCGCCGTGGTTCTGCTCAACTCGGCGGCCACTGCATTTGTCAAGCGTTGTGTTGAAGTGGACCGAGGACAACAGCGCCGTGTTACGTCACTGCAAAAGCACCAACGATAAAAAAAAACAACAACCCAAAACAAAACAAAACAAAACACAAAATGAGGTTTTATATGGGTTTAGTATGTGTGCTGTCTTTTAAAGTAGAATTTAAAGTAGAATTTTGTTCACGAGAGAAACATCAAACTCCTGTTCAGAGCTCCGAGTGTTCAACCTGAGCCTGGTGCTCAGAAAATGATCACAAAATGACATCATCAAATTAGTTTTGCTCAGTTTTTTGTCAATTTGCTCCGCTGTCTCGCCAAACGATTAGTTTTTTTTTTTTTTTTTTTTTTTTGACTGAAAATAAATCGGAAATTAATGTCAGCATCATCACTTTCATTGGCTAAATGCAAGTGAGTGTTTTTCAAACGCTGGACCAGGAGGGAATTCACAATCATACACGACCCATTAATTCTCGCGCACAGAAACTCACCCGTCATCTCAGCAGAACAAATAACTAGTGTGAATAAAGTCGGGTAGATTTTCCAGGCCTATTATATCATCATCATCATCATCATCATCATCATCAATTATTATTATTGCTCCGCAATACATGCAAAACAGGACCACCGTCGTGGAACTCGTGCAGATATTCCTCTTCAGTGTGACTCCCAAAATTAGAGGAGCTGAGAAAACAACGGAAGGTGTGCAATGCTTTTGATTTGCGACAACAATATCGTGGAACAAATTTTTAATTTAAAATGGTCAGTCTCAAGCCAAGGTCGTTGGAAACGAGCTGAACTGCTGGACGTCCTGCTGCAGATCATCAGGCATCATCATCATCACTGTTCAGAGTGCTCACCTCGTGTTGCCTCTCTGTCTTCTGAGATCCAGTTGGGCCGGTTCTTCTCTGACCTTTGACCTCTGGCAGTAACGTCACAGTCCTGTCTTGCTGGCTTTTTTTTTTTTTTTTTTTTTTTTTTTAGCCTCAGCAGGTCCTTGGCCGTCCTTCTGCAGCAGCGGAGAACCATTGAGAACCTGCTGCATCCCCCAGACGCCTCCTGTCAGGTCCTTCACCAGCTCAAGGATGCGTCTTAAAGCGGGAAATATTATACAGTCAATATCAAAAGGTCGCCCGGGTCCGTCAACCCGCACAGCACAATGCGGTTCTTGCTTTTAATTAATGTGCTGCGGCTCCGTCTTATGGAGGGAAAGTCGTCGTGGGAAATCATGTACACGTGCGCCGTGCACTCACGTGCACGCCTTCTCCCCCCCTCATGCACCTGCACTTGTCTGAGACAAAGCCACGACGAGCCCTGCAACGCAGCCCTGCAGGGTGCCGCCCGGTCTGTCGTCCTTCAGGGGTCCTTTCATTTTCAACAACCTTCTTTTGTCCTTTGCACTTTGCAACAATAAAAAAAACCCTGAAAAAAAAAAAAGCAAAGTGCTCCACAACCCACTGTGTCTCCGCGGTAGGACCACACACACACACACACACACACACACACACACACACACACACACACACACACGGCAGTATGGCTGACTTCATGTTTGCTGTTTTTCTATTTGCGATTCAAAGACGTGTTTCCATTCAGTGGGTTGGGATTGGTTACAGTTGCCGCTGGTTGCTACCTGTGGCCCCCTGGTGGTCAGGTCGGCCTGGATTCAGTGCTTGAGGGTGTTTTGTCATTTCGCCGACATGCAGGAACACAATTTATCCAAAATACAACAGAACCGCGTGGAAATATTAACAAAGTTCTGCCAAGTTAAGAGCAAAAAAATAAAAAATAAAAAAAAAAATACTTGAAGAGAGACGCTGTGAACTAAAATTGGTTATTTACTGTTGCCTCTTAATTTTTGGTTGCCTCAGTGGTATTTTTTTTTATTTTTTAACCACAGTTCTGGGGTTGTTCTCTGTCATAAATGGACCTGTGCGTTAGTTAAGTTGATGGCTTATTATGATAATGTCTCATTATGCGCATTTCTCCTTGGCGAAAAGTGCAGAATTAATTCGGAGGAAGTAGGAAAGCTCTCGCTCGGCTGAAAACCCCCTCAAATTTGTTTAATAGCCTTGAAAATGTCTTTCTGAAGTTGTTTCTTTCTGTTTTTCTCCTGAAGCGCTTTGGGTTTGTTATTTGAGATGTTTTGAATTTAGCCGAGCACAACATTTAAAAGGAAATCATCGGATGACCACCTGTTGTGGCCTGTTAAATGAAACATTCAGCATTTAAATCTTTTGGCTAATTGTTTTATTCAACATAATATTGTTTTCAACAGGCTGTTGTTGTTCATATATTGACAAATAAACACTTTTCCCACATATTTCTTCCTTTAAAAAAAAAAAAAAGTTACTGAGATTGGACAAAATAAACCAACCAAACACCCCCCCCCAAAAAAAACTGTCAGTACTAAACAACTACTGACAAAAGAGTTACATGAAAAACAAGACATCTTAATGTTGAATCTCTCCAGCAGGGACGGTCGTAGTTTGTGTGTGTTGATCAATCTGGCAAAACTGTGACACAGCACACAAAAAACTGTTACTGTCACATGCAAAACGACAACTGAGTGGAATTATTCGTGCAGATGAGAAACGGGGGGGGGACTCATAGTAGTCCCTCCTCATCTCTCGGTGGCCGTACGAAGGTCAGGTGAAGGTTGAAGCGCGGGATTATGGGAGCTCAGCGGCCGGCCGCCGTCCCCCCGCTGCAGCAGGGTGAAGTTAATGGCTCGGAGAGGAGTGGGAGGTCTCCAATCTCCCGCCGCAGGCCGTGAAAACGCACATGCTTTATTGCCGACTGACCCTCGCAGCGAGCAGCCGCAGGCCTCGCACCTGGTGGTGTAGAGGAGGGGGGTGGAGGGGGTCTGCCTGTATTTACAGTTAATGTTCCGGTGTTAATGAAGCCGCGACGGTCCAGCGGCCATCCAACCGCCCCCACATCTCTGTGCACATCACTGCAGGTTCCCATGTTGGTCGCTAGCTGCGTCTCCATGACAGTTTTTCACAAAATAAAAGCAATATTTCTCAAATTTCGACAAAGTACAATTTGCGATTTCCGGGTGTTTCCAGTGAATGGTGTGAAGCGCATAAGCCGCAGTAATTTTCATCTTGATTTTGCAGAGGACGGAGGTACAAAACATTTTATGATAAGTTTGCATTTCCATGTTGACAATTAAAACAAACCTCTGAGACTGAGGAACCCGAGGTGGCGCAACCAAGACGAGACAAGAACCGCGCACAGACAGGACTATTTATAGAAGAGGTCCAGGGCAACACAGGTGAGGACAATCAGGGGCAGGACCGGCAACGAGACACAGGTGCAAATCATGGGACACAGACAAGGTGGGAAAACAGGAAGTGGAAGTAATGTTTCCCGAAGAAACACAAGGGAAGTCGAGACTATCAAAATAAATGAGGAAATACTAAAAGTCGGTCAGTTGACTTCAGGTGATGAAGGGAGGAGGAGCGGAGAATGGCGAGCAGCTCAGGAAACACAAACACATGCAGGAGACTGATGGTTTGATATTGGGGAATCTCAGTGTTGCGTAAACCTGAGGACTCCAAACACAGGGCTAAGACCCGCGGCCTCCTTTTGTGTCGCACCGGTGGGAAATAAAGACACAACCAGAAGAAACGGAAACGTTTTCCACAAAAAGCCGACATTTACTGTGATTTGCCTCAAACTCAATCCACACGTGGACTCTGAATTTAAGCCATCCCTCCAAAACTGAATGATGAAATTGTGACGACCTGCCAAAAGAATATTTGCACCGCCAGAAAAAAAAAAAAAAAAAAAGTCAGCGCTCTGTCATCAGTTTAATAAAAAGAAAAGTTTCACAAGTGAAAGTCCTGCAGACTTTATTTCCATATGTTTCAAGGATTAGGGCGTCTTCTTCTTCTTCTTCTTCTTCTTCTTTTTTGACTGCAGTGCAACATCAACTCCAGTATTTTTCCAACGCGCCGTGACTTAAAAATGCACTTTAGGCTGCTGTTGCTGCGACCTCGCCTCTCCGCAGCAATGACCTTTGCAGAGGAGTTTCCCCCTCAGGCTGTTGATGATACTGCGGCCAAACTGTGAATCTCTCAGCATCAGCCGGGGAGGAACACACAGCGGGCACCAAAATAAATAAGTAAATAATAAAAAAAAAGATGCAGCTCTCTTAGATGAAAATGTCCACACAATAAACACCATGGAATGGGAGTGCCGAGAGCCTCCAGCCACTGACTTTAAGTTGTGAGTGTCAAGAGTTGAGATGAATGGCTTGACAAACTGGAGACGAGGGCAACGTGTGGAGCTGCACTCAAACGCAGCTTCATTCCGACCGTCAGTTCAATTAAAAAAAAAAAAAAAAGCCTGTTTGAACTGTGAGTGGACGTTCCATGCAAAGATAACAAGGCGGAGT